>NW_026780290.1:0-43700 GCF_030144855.1 Hypanus sabinus | reverse complement strand
ATGTGCATCTCCCTCCATTCCCCATAAATAATGTGCATCTCCCTCCATTCCCCATACACAATGTGCATCTCCTCCATTCCCCATACACAACGTGCATCTCCTCCAATCCCCATACACAATGTGCATCTCCCTCCATTCCCCATACACAATGTGCATCTCCCTCCAATCCCCATACACAATGTGCCTCTCCCTCCATTCCCCGTAAACAATGTGCATCTCCCTCCATTCCCCGTACACAATGTGCATCTCCTTCCATTCCCCATACACAACGTGCATCTCCCTCCATTCCCCGTACACAATGTGCATCTCCTTCCATTCCCCATACACAACGTGCATCTCCCTCCATTCCCCGTACACAATGTCCATCTCCCTCCATTCCCTGTACACTATGTGCATCTCCCTCCATTCCCCATACACAATGTGCATCTCCCTCCATTCCCCGTACACAATGTGCATCTCCCTCCATTCCCCATAAATAATGTGCATCTCCCTCCATTCCGCATACACAATGTGCATCTCCCTCCATTCCCCTTACACAATGTGCATCTCCCTCCATTCCCCATACACAATGTGCATCTCCTCCATTCCCCATACACAATGTGCATCTCCCTCCATTCCCCATAAATAATGTGCATCTCCCTCCATTCCCCATACACAATGTGCATCTCCTCCATTCCCCATACACAACGTGCATCTCCTCCAATCCCCATACACAATGTGCATCTCCCTCCATTCCCCATAAATAATGTGCATCTCCCTCCATTCCCCATACACAATGTGCATCTCCCTCCATTACCCATAAATAATGTGCATCTCCCTCCATTCCCCATACACAATGTGCATCTCCTCCATTCCCCATACACAATGTGCATCTCCTCCAATCCCCATACACAATGTGCATCTCCCTCCATTCCCCATAAATAATGTGCATCTCCCTCCATTCCCCATACACAATGTGCATCTCCCTCCATTCCCCATACACAATGTGCATCTCCTCCATTCCCCGTACGCAATGTCCATCTCCCTCCATTCCCCGTACGCAATGTCCATCTCCCTCCATTTCCCATACACTATGTGCATCTCCCTCCATTCCCCGTACACAATGTCCATATCCCTCCATACCCCATACACAATGTCCATCTCCCTCCATACCCCATACACAATGTCCATCTCCCTCCAATCCCCATACACAATGTGCATCTCCCTCCAATCCCCATACACAATGTGCATCTCCCTCCAATTCCCTTACACAATGTGCATCTCCCTCCAATCCCCATACACAATGTGCATCTCCCTCCATTCCCCATACACAATGTGCATCTCCCTCCATTCCCCGTACACAATGTCCATCTCCCTCCAATCCCCTTACACAATATGCATCTCCTTCCATTCCCCATACACAACGTACATCTCCCTCCATTCCCCGTACACTATGTGCGTCTCCCTCCAATCCCCATACACAATTTGCATCTCCCTCCAATCCCCATACACAATGTGCATCTCCCTCCAATCCCCATACACAATGTGCATCTCCCTCCAATCCCCGTACACAATGTGCATCTCCCTCCATTCCCCGGACACAATGTGCATCTCCCTCCATTCCCCGTACACAATATGCATCTCCTTCCATTCCCCATACACAACGTGCATCTCCCTCCATTCCCCGTACACAATGTGCATCTCCTTCCATTCACCATACACAACGTGCATCTCCCTCCATTCCCCGTACACAATGTCCATCTCCCTCCATTCCCCGTACACTATGTGCATCTCCCTCCATTCCCCGTACACAATGTGCATCTCCCTCCATTCCCCGTACACAATGTGCATCTCCCTCCATTCCCCATAAATAATGTGCATCTCCCTCCATTCCCCGTACACAATGTGCATCTCCCTCCATTCCCCATAAATAATGTGCATCTCCCTCCATTCCCCATACACAATGTGCATCTCCCTCCATTCCCCATACACAATGTGCATCTCCCTCCATTCCCCGTACGCAATGTCCATCTCCCTCCATTCCCCGTACGCAATGTCTATCTCCCTCCATTTCCCGTACACTATGAGCATCTCCCTCCAATCCCCATACACAATGTGCACCTCCCTCCAATCCCCATACACAATGTACATCTCCCTCCATTCCCCGTACACAATGTCCATCTCCCTCCAATCCCCTTACACAATGTGCATCTCCGTCCGTTCCCCGTACACAATGTCCATCTCCCTCCATTCCCCGTACTCTATGTGCATCTCCCTCCAATCCCCATACACAATGTGCATCTCCCTCCAATCCCCATACACAATGTGCATCTCCCTCCAATCCCCATACACAATGTGCATCTCCGTCCGTTCCCCGTACACAATGTCCATCTCCCTCCATTCCCCGTACACTATGTGCATCTCCCTCCAATCCCCATACACAATGTGCATCTCCCTCCAATCCCCATACACAATGTGCATCTCCCTCCATTCCCCGTAAACAATGTGCATCTCCCTCCATTCCCCGTACACAATGTGCATCTCCTTCCATTCCCCATACACAACGTGCATCTCCCTCCATTCCCCGTACACAATGTGCATCTCCTTCCATTCCCCATACACAACGTGCATCTCCCTCCATTCCCCGTACACAATGTCCATCTCCCTCCATTCCCTGTACACTATGTGCATCTCCCTCCATTCCCCATACACAATGTGCATCTCCCTCCATTCCCCGTACACAATGTGCATCTCCCTCCATTCCCCATAAATAATGTGCATCTCCCTCCATTCCCCATACACAATGTGCATCTCCCTCCATTCCCCATACACAATGTGCATCTCCCTCCATTCCCCGTACGCAATGTCCATCTCCCTCCATTCCCCGTACGCAATGTCCATCTCCCTCCATTTCCCATACACTATCTGCATCTCCCTCCATTCCCCGTACACAATGTCCACCTCCCTCCAATCCCCATACACAATGTGCATCTCCATCCGTTCCCCGTACACAATGTCCATCTCCCTCCATTCCCCGTACACTATGTGCATCTCCCTCCAATCCCCATTCACAATGTGCATCTCCCTCCAATCCCCATGCACAATGTGCATCTCCCTCCAATCCCCATACACAATGTGCATCTCCCTCCAATCCCCGTACACAATGTGCATCTCCCTCCAATCCCCGTACACAATGTGCATCTCCCTCCATTCCCCGGACACAATGTGCATCTCCTCCATTCCCCATACACAATGTGCATCTCCCTCCATTCCCCATAAATAATGTGCATCTCCCTCCATTCCCCATACACAATGTGCATCTCCTCCATTCCCCATACACAATGTGCATCTCCCTCCATTCCCCATAAATAATGTGCATCTCCCTCCATTCCCCATACACAATGTGCATCTCCTCCATTCCCCATACACAACGTGCATCTCCTCCAATCCCCATACACAATGTGCATCTCCCTCCATTCCCCATACACAATGTGCATCTCCCTCCAATCCCCATACACAATGTGCCTCTCCCTCCATTCCCCGTAAACAATGTGCATCTCCCTCCAATCCCCTTACACAATGTGCATCTCCGTCCGTTCCCCGTACACAATGTCCATCTCCCTCCATTCCCCGTACTCTATGTGCATCTCCCTCCAATCCCCATACACAATGTGCATCTCCCTCCAATCCCCATACACAATGTGCATCTCCCTCCAATCCCCATACACAATGTGCATCTCCGTCCGTTCCCCGTACACAATGTCCATCTCCCTCCATTCCCCGTACACTATGTGCATCTCCCTCCAATCCCCATACACAATGTGCATCTCCCTCCAATCCCCATACACAATGTGCATCTCCCTCCATTCCCCGTAAACAATGTGCATCTCCCTCCATTCCCCGTACACAATGTGCATCTCCTTCCATTCCCCATACACAACGTGCATCTCCCTCCATTCCCCGTACACAATGTGCATCTCCTTCCATTCCCCATACACAACGTGCATCTCCCTCCATTCCCCGTACACAATGTCCATCTCCCTCCATTCCCTGTACACTATGTGCATCTCCCTCCATTCCCCATACACAATGTGCATCTCCCTCCATTCCCCGTACACAATGTGCATCTCCCTCCATTCCCCATAAATAATGTGCATCTCCCTCCATTCCCCATACACAATGTGCATCTCCCTCCATTCCCCATACACAATGTGCATCTCCCTCCATTCCCCGTACGCAATGTCCATCTCCCTCCATTCCCCGTACGCAATGTCCATCTCCCTCCATTTCCCATACACTATCTGCATCTCCCTCCATTCCCCGTACACAATGTCCATCTCCCTCCAATCCCCATACACAATGTGCATCTCCATCCGTTCCCCGTACACAATGTCCATCTCCCTCCATTCCCCGTACACTATGTGCATCTCCCTCCAATCCCCATTCACAATGTGCATCTCCCTCCAATCCCCATGCACAATGTGCATCTCCCTCCAATCCCCATACACAATGTGCATCTCCCTCCAATCCCCGTACACAATGTGCATCTCCCTCCATTCCGGGGACGCAATGTGCATCTCCCTCCATTCCCCGTACACAATATGCATCTCCTTCCATTTCCCGTACACAACGTGCATCTCCCTCCATTCCCCGTACACAATGTGCATCTCCTTCCATTCCCCATACACAACGTGCATCTCCCTCCATTCCCCGTACACAATGTCCATCTCCCTCCATTCCCCGTACACTATGTGCATCTCCCTCCATTCCCCATACACAATGTGCATCTCCCTCCATTCCCCGTACACAATGTGCATCTCCCTCCATTCCCCATAAATAATGTGCATCTCCCTCCATTCCCCATACACAATGTGCATCTCCCTCCATTCCCCATACACAATGTGCATCTCCCTCCATTCCCCGTACGCAATGTCCATCTCCCTCCATTCCCCGTACGCAATGTCTATCTCCCTCCATTTCCCGTACACTATGTGCATCTCCCTCCAATCCCCATACACAATGTGCATCTCCCTCCAATCCCCATACACAATGTGCATCTCCCTCCATTCCCCGTACACAATGTCCATCTCCCTCCAATCCCCTTACACAATGTGCATCTCCGTCCGTTCCCCGTACACAATGTCCATCTCCCTCCATTCCCCGTACACTATGTGCATCTCCCTCCAATCCCCATACACAATGTGCATCTCCCTCCAATCCCCATACACAATGTGCATCTCCCTCCAATCCCCATACACAATGTGCATCTCCGTCCGTTCCCCGTACACAATGTCCATCTCCCTCCATTCCCCGTACACTATGTGCATCTCCCTCCAATCCCCATACACAATGGGCATCTCCCTCCAATCCCCATACACAATGTGCATCTCCCTCCATTCCCCGTAAACAATGTGCATCTCCCTCCATTCCCCGTACACAATGTGCATCTCCTTCCATTCCCCATACACAACGTGCATCTCCCTCCATTCCCCGTACACAATGTGCATCTCCTTCAATTCCCCATACACAACGTGCATCTCCCTCCATTCCCCGTACACAATGTCCATCTCCCTCCATTCCCTGTACACTATGTGCATCTCCCTCCATTCCCCATACACAATGTGCATCTCCCTCCATTCCCCGTACACAATGTGCATCTCCCTCCATTCCCCATAAATAATGTGCATCTCCCTCCATTCCGCATACACAATGTGCATCTCCCTCCATTCCACATACACAATGTGCATCTCCCTCCATTCCCCATACACAATGTGCATCTCCTCCATTCCCCATACACAATGTGCATCTCCCTCCATTCCCCATAAATAATGTGCATCTCCCTCCATTCCCCATACACAATGTGCATCTCCTCCATTCCCCATACACAACGTGCATCTCCTCCAATCCCCATACACAATGTGCTTCTCCCTCCATTCCCCATAAATAATGTGCATCTCCCTCCATTCCCCATACACAATGTGCATCTCCCTCCATTCCCCATACATAATGTGCATCTCCCTCCATTCCCCATACACAATGTGCATCTGCTCCATTCCCCATACACAATGTGCATCTCCTCCAATCCCCATACACAATGTGCATCTCCCTCCATTCCCCATAAATAATGTGCATCTCCCTCCATTCCCCATACACAATGTGCATCTCCCTCCATTCCCCATACACAATGTGCATCTCCTCCATTCCCCATACACAATGTGCATCTCCCTCCATTCCCCATAAATGATGTGCATCTAACTCCATTCCCCATACACAATGTGCATCTCCCTCCATTCCCCATAAATAATGTGCATCTCCCTCCATTCCCCATACACAATGTGCATCTCCTCCATTCCCCATACACAATGTGCATCTCCTCCAATCCCCATACACAATGTGCATCTCCCTCCATTCCCCATAAATAATGTGCATCTCCCTACATTCCCCATACACAATGTGCATCTCCCTCCATTCCCCATACACAATGTGCATCTCCTCCATTCCCCATACACAATGTGCATCTCCCTCCATTCCCCATACACAATGTGCATCTCCTCCATTCCCCATACACAATGTGCATCTCCCTCCATTCCCCATAAATAATGTGCATCTCCCTCCATTCCCCATACACAATGTGCATCTCCTCCATTCCCCATACACAACGTGCATCTCCTCCAATCCCCATACACAATGTGCATCTCCCTCCATTCCCCATAAATAATGTGCATCTCCCTCCATTTCCCATACACAATGTGCATCCCCTCCATTCCCCATAAATAATGTGCATCTCCCTCCATTCCCCATACACAATGTGCATCTCCCTCCAATCCCCGTACACAATGTGCATCTCCCTCCATTCCCCGGACACAATGTGCATCTCCCTCCATTCCCCGTACACAATATGCATCTCCTTCCATTCCCCATACACAACGTGCAGCTCCCTCCATTCCCTGTACACAATGTGCATCTCCTTCCATTCCCCATACACAACGTGCATCTCCCTCCATTCCCCGTACACAATGTCCATCTCCCTCCATTCCCCGTACACTATGTGCATCTCCCTCCATTCCCCATACACAATGTGCATCTCCCTCCATTCCCCGTACACAATGTGCATCTCCCTCCATTCCCCATAAATAATGTGCATCTCCCTCCATTCCCCATACACAATGTGCATCTCCCTCCATTCCCCATACACAATGTGCATCTCCCTCCATTCCCCGTACGCAATGTCCATCTCCCTCCATTCCCCGTACGCAATGTCTATCTCCCTCCATTTCCCGTACACTATGTGCATCTCCCTCCAATCCCCATACACAATGTGCATCTCCCTCCAATCCCCATACACAATGTGCATCTCCCTCCATTCCCCGTACACAATGTCCATCTCCCTCCAATCCCCTTACACAATGTGCATCTCCGTCCGTTCCCCGTACACAATGTCCATCTCCCTCCATTCCCCGTACACTATGTGCATCTCCCTCCAATCCCCATACACAATGTGCATCTCCCTCCAATCCCCATACACAATGTGCATCTCCCTCCAATCCCCATACACAATGTGCATCTCCGTCCGTTCCCCGTACACAATGTCCATCTCCCTCCATTCCCCGTACACTATGTGCATCTCCCTCCAATCCCCATACACAATGGGCATCTCCCTCCAATCCCCATACACAATGTGCATCTCCCTCCATTCCCCGTAAACAATGTGCATCTCCCTCCATTCCCCGTACACAATGTGCATCTCCTTCCATTCCCCATACACAACGTGCATCTCCCTCCATTCCCCGTACACAATGTGCATCTCCTTCAATTCCCCATACACAACGTGCATCTCCCTCCATTCCCCGTACACAATGTCCATCTCCCTCCATTCCCTGTACACTATGTGCATCTCCCTCCATTCCCCATACACAATGTGCATCTCCCTCCATTCCCCGTACACAATGTGCATCTCCCTCCATTCCCCATAAATAATGTGCATCTCCCTCCATTCCGCATACACAATGTGCATCTCCCTCCATTCCACATACACAATGTGCATCTCCCTCCATTCCCCATACACAATGTGCATCTCCTCCATTCCCCATACACAATGTGCATCTCCCTCCATTCCCCATAAATAATGTGCATCTCCCTCCATTCCCCATACACAATGTGCATCTCCTCCATTCCCCATACACAACGTGCATCTCCTCCAATCCCCATACACAATGTGCTTCTCCCTCCATTCCCCATAAATAATGTGCATCTCCCTCCATTCCCCATACACAATGTGCATCTCCCTCCATTCCCCATACATAATGTGCATCTCCCTCCATTCCCCATACACAATGTGCATCTCCTCCATTCCCCATACACAATGTGCATCTCCTCCATTCCCCATACACAATGTGCATCTCCTCCAATCCCCATACACAATGTGCATCTCCCTCCATTCCCCATAAATGATGTGCATCTAACTCCATTCCCCATACACAATGTGCATCTCCCTCCATTCCCCATAAATAATATGCATCTCCCTCCATTCCCCATACACAATGTGCATCTCCTCCATTCCCCATACACAATGTGCATCTCCTCCAATCCCCATACACAATGTGCATCTCCCTCCATTCCCCATAAATAATGTGCATCTCCCTCCATTCCCCATACACAATGTGCATCTCCCTCCATTCCCCATACACAATGTGCATCTCCTCCATTCCCCATACACAATGTGCATCTCCCTCCATTCCCCATACACAATGTGCATCTCCTCCATTCCCCATACACAATGTGCATCTCCCTCCATTCCCCATAAATAATGTGCATCTCCCTCCATTCCCCATACACAATGTGCATCTCCTCCATTCCCCATACACAACGTGCATCTCCTCCAATCCCCATACACAATGTGCATCTCCCTCCATTCCCCATAAATAATGTGCATCTCCCTCCATTTCCCATACACAATGTGCATCTCCCTCCATTCCCCATAAATAATGTGCATCTCCCTCCATTCCCCATACACAATGTGCATCTCCCTCCAATCCCAGTACACAATGTGCATCTCCCTCCATTCCCCGGACACAATGTGCATCTCCCTCCATTCCCCGTACACAATATGCATCTCCTTCCATTCCCCATACACAACGTGCATCTCCCTCCATTCCCTGTACACAATGTGCATCTCCTTCCATTCCCCATACACAACGTGCATCTCCCTCCATTCCCCGTACACAATGTCCATCTCCCTCCATTCCCCGTACACTATGTGCATCTCCCTCCATTCCCCATACACAATGTGCATCTCCCTCCATTCCCCGTACACAATGTGCATCTCCCTCCATTCCCCATAAATAATGTGCATCTCCCTCCATTCCCCATACACAATGTGCATCTCCCTCCATTCCCCATACACAATGTGCATCTCCCTCCATTCCCCGTACGCAATGTCCATCTCCCTCCATTCCCCGTACGCAATGTCTATCTCCCTCCATTTCCCGTACACTATGTGCATCTCCCTCCAATCCCCATACACAATGTGCATCTCCCTCCAATCCCCATACACAATGTGCATCTCCCTCCATTCCCCGTACACAATGTCCATCTCCCTCCAATCCCCTTACACAATGTGCATCTCCGTCCGTTCCCCGTACACAATGTCCATCTCCCTCCATTCCCCGTACACTATGTGCATCTCCCTCCAATCCCCATACACAATGTGCATCTCCCTCCAATCCCCATACACAATGTGCATCTCCCTCCAATCCCCATACACAATGTGCATCTCCGTCCGTTCCCCGTACACAATGTCCATCTCCCTCCATTCCCCGTACACAATGTCCATCTCCCTCCATTCCCCGTACACTATGTGCATCTCCCTCCAATCCCCATACACAATGTGCATCTCCCTGCAATCCCCATACACAATGTGCATCTCCCTCCAATCCCCATACACAATGTGCATCTCCCTCCATTCCCCGTAAACAATGTGCATCTCCCTCCATTCCCCGTACACAATGTGCATCTCATTCCATTCCCCATACACAACGTGCATCTCCCTCCATTCCCCGTACACAATGTGCATCTCCTTCCATTCCCCATACACAACGTGCATCTCCCTCCATTCCCCGTACACAATGTCCATCTCCCTCCATTCCCTGTACACTATGTGCATCTCCCTCCATTCCCCATACACAATGTGCATCTCCCTCCATTCCCCGTACACAATGTGCATCTCCCTCCATTCCCCATAAATAATGTGCATCTCCCTCCATTCCGCATACACAATGTGCATCTCCCTCCATTCCCCTTACACAATGTGCATCTCCCTCCATTCCCAATACACAATGTGCATCTCCTCCATTCCCCATACACAATGTGCATCTCCCTCCATTCCCCATAAATAATGTGCATCTCCCTCCATTCCCCATACACAATGTGCATCTCCTCCATTCCCCATACACAACGTGCATCTCCTCCAATCCCCATACACAATGTGCATCTCCCTCCATTCCCCATAAATAATGTGCATCTCCCTCCATTCCCCATACACAATGTGCATCTCCCTCCATTCCCCATAAATAATGTGCATCTCCCTCCATTCCCCATACACAATGTGCATCTCCTCCATTCCCCATACACAATGTGCATCTCCTCCAATCCCCATACACAATGTGCATCTCCCTCCATTCCCCATAAATACTGTGCATCTCCCTCCATTCCCCATACACAATGTGCATCTCCCTCCATTCCCCATACACAATGTGCATCTCCTCCATTCCCCGTACGCAATGTCCATCTCCCTCCATTCCCCGTACGCAATGTCCATCTCCCTCCATTTCCCATACACTATGTGCATCTCCCTCCATTCCCCGTACACAATGTCCATCTCCCTCCATACCCCATACACAATGTCCATCTCCCTCCATACACCATACACAATGTCCATCTCCCTCCAATCCCCATACACAATGTGCATCTCCCTCCAATCCCCATACACAATGTGCATCTCCCTCCAATTCCCTTACACAATGTGCATCTCCCTCCAATCCCCATACACAATGTGCATCTCCCTCCATTCCCCATACACAATGTGCATCTCCCTCCATTCCCCGTACACAATGTCCATCTCCCTCCAATCCCCTTACACAATATGCATCTCCTTCCATTCCCCATACACAACGTGCATCTCCCTCCATTCCCCGTACACTATGTGCATCTCCCTCCAATCCCCATACACAATTTGCATCTCCCTCCAATCCCCATACACAATGTGCATCTCCCTCCAATCCCCATACACAATGTGCATCTCCCTCCAATCCCCGTACACACTGTGCATCTCCCTCCATTCCCCGGACACAATGTGCATCTCCCTCCATTCCCCGTACACAATATGCATCTCCTTCCATTCCCCATACACAACGTGCATCTCCCTCCATTTCCCGTACACAATGTGCATCTCCTTCCATTCACCATACACAACGTGCATCTCCCTCCATTCCCCGTACACAATGTCCATCTCCCTCCATTCCCCGTACACTATGTGCATCTCCCTCCATTCCCCATAAATAATGTGCATCTCCCTCCATTCCCCATACACAATGTGCATCTCCCTCCATTCCCCATACACAATGTGCATCTCCCTCCATTCCCCGTACGCAATGTCCATCTCCCTCCATTCCCCGTACGCAATGTCTATCTCCCTCCATTTCCCGTACACAATGTCCATCTCCCTCCAATCCCCTTACACAATGTGCATCTCCGTCCGTTCCCCGTACACAATGTCCATCTCCCTCCATTCCCCGTACACTATGTGCATCTCCCTCCAATCCCCATACACAATGTGCATCTCCCTCCAATCCCCATACACAATGTGCATCTCCCTCCAATCCCCATACACAATGTGCATCTCCGTCCGTTCCCCGTACACAATGTCCATCTCCCTCCATTCCCCGTACACTATGTGCATCTCCCTCCAATCCCCATACACAATGTGCATCTCCCTCCAATCCCCATACACAATGTGCATCTCCCTCCATTCCCCGTAAACAATGTGCATCTCCCTCCATTCCCCGTACACAATGTGCATCTCCTTCCATTCCCCATACACAACGTGAATCTCCCTCCATTCCCCGTACACAATGTGCATCTCCTTCCATTCCCCATACACAACGTGCATCTCCCTCCATTCCCCGTACACAATGTCCATCTCCCTCCATTCCCTGTACACTATGTGCATCTCCCTCCATTCCCCATACACAATGTGCATCTCCCTCCATTCCCCGTACACAATGTGCATCTCCCTCCATTCCCCATAAATAATGTGCATCTCCCTCCATTCCGCATACACAATGTGCATCTCCCTCCATTCCCCATACACAATGTGCATCTCCCTCCATTCCCCATACACAATGTGCATCTCCTCCATTCCCCATACACAATGTGCATCTCCCTCCATTCCCCATAAATAATGTGCATCTCCCTCCATTCCCCATACACAATGTGCATCTCCTCCATTCCCCATACACAACGTGCATCTCCTCCAATCCCCATACACAATGTGCATCTCCCTCCATTCCCCATAAATAATGTGCATCTCCCTCCATTCCCCATACACAATGTGCATCTCCCTCCATTCCCCATAAATAATGTGCATCTCCCTCCATTCCCCATACACAATGTGCATCTCCTCCATTCCCCATACACAATGTACATCTCCTCCAATCCCCATACACAATGTGCATCTCCCTCCATTCCCCATAAATAATGTGCATCTCCCTCCATTCCCCATACACAATGTGCATCTCCCTCCATTCCCCATACACAATGTGCATCTCCTCCATTCCCCGTACGCAATGTCCATCTCCCTCCATTCCCCGTACGCAATGTCCATCTCCCTCCATTTCCCATACACTATGTGCATCTCCCTCCATTCCCCGTACACAATGTCCATCTCCCTCCATACCCCATACACAATGTCCATCTCCCTCCATACCCCATACACAATGTCCATCTCCCTCCAATCCCCATACACAATGTGCATCTCCCTCCAATCCCCATACACAATGTGCATCTCCCTCCAATTCCCTTACACAATGTGCATCTCCCTCCAATCCCCATACACAATGTGCATCTCCCTCCATTCCCCATACACAATGTGCATCTCCCTCCATTCCCCGTACACAATGTCCATCTCCCTCCAATCCCCTTACACAATATGCATCTCCTTCCATTCCCCATACACAACGTGCATCTCCCTCCATTCCCCGTACACTATGTGCATCTCCCTCCAATCCCCATACACAATTTGCATCTCCCTCCAATCCCCATACACAATGTGCATCTCCCTCCAATCCCCATACACAATGTGCATCTCCCTCCAATCCCCGTACACAATGTGCATCTCCCTCCATTCCCCGGACACAATGTGCATCTCCCTCCATTCCCCGTACACAATATGCATCTCCTTCCATTCCCCATACACAACGTGCATCTCCCTCCATTCACCGTACACAATGTGCATCTCCTTCCATTCCCCATACACAACGTGCATCTCCCTCCATTCCCCGTACACAATGTCCATCTCCCTCCATTCCCCGTACACTATGTGCATCTCCCTCCATTCCCCGTACACAATGTGCATCTCCCTCCATTCCCCGTACACAATGTGCATCTCCCTCCATTCCCCATAAATAATGTGCATCTCCCTCCATTCCCCATACACAATGTGCATCTCCCTCCATTCCCCATACACAATGTGCATCTCCCTCCATTCCCCATACACAATGTGCATCTCCTCCATTCCCCATACACAATGTGCATCTCCCTCCATTCCCCATAAATAATGTGCATCTCCCTCCATTCCCCATACACAATGTTCATCTCCCTCCATACCCCATAAATAATGTGCATCTCCCTCCATTCCCCATACACAATGTGCATCTCCTCCATTCCCCATACACAATGTGCATCTCCTCCAATCCCCATACACAATGTGCATCTCCCTCCATTCCCCATAAATAATGTGCATCTCCCTCCATTCCCCATAAATAATGTGCATCTCCCTCCATTCCCCATACACAATGTGCATCTCCCTCCATTCCCCGTAAATAATGTGCATCTCCCTCCATTCCCCATAAATAATGTGCATCTCCCTCCATTCCCCATAAATAATGTGCATCTCCCTCCATTCCACATACACAATGTGCATCTCCCTCCATTCCCCATACACAATGTGCATCTCCCTCCATTCCCCATACACAATGTGCATCTCCCTCCGTTTTGCCTTCCTGTGTTCAAAGGATTTTCGTGAAAATGATTCTAGATTGAAAGACTTGTCATAGAAGGAGGATTTGATGGCCTGAACTCATCGGAATTGAGAAGAATTGAAACCTATTGAATGCTGAAAGGCCTTGATAGTGTGGTAGATGAAAGCATGGTGGCTTGGCTAACACTGCCTAGAATAGAGGTATATCCATTTAGAATGGTGGTGATGAAGAGCCAGGGGGTTGTGAATTTGTGGAATTCATTACCACAGATGGCTGTGTCGTTGCGTATACTTTAAGCAGAGTTTAGTAGGGTTCTCATTAGTCAGGGCGTCGATGATTACCGAGAGAATGCAGAAATGGGGTTGAGAAGGATAATTAATCAGCCATGGGAATGGCAGAATGGATTGAATGCCCTTATGGAGCTCTGTATTTTTGCTTTGCAGTGATGGAGGTGATGGTGGTTGAGAATGATGAGCTGTTACTCGACTGTTTCCAGCCATGGCACCGGATCAGCACCAACTTCAAATCCTACATCTTCTCCAAGGCCCCACTGGTAGGGAGATATCCCCTGGACCCCCCCTCCCCTCACCTCCCCTCACTCCACTCCTTTCCATCACCTCCGATTCCCTATGCTCCCTGTCCCTTCCTCTCCCCTCAGATCCATTCCCATCCTGTTATCTCCAACCCTCATGCCTCCTCTCCACTTCCCTTCCTTTCATTGCCCCATGTTTTCTCCATTCCCATTCCCTCTTCCCTCCCCTCCCCTCTTCTTCACTCCCCTCCAGTCCCCTCCTCTCACCTGTTCTCCTTCCACTCTCGTCTACACTCCTCCCCTCCCTTCAACACATCCCCACCCTGTCCACACACCTCCCATCCCCCCATCCCTCTGCCTCTCCCTCCCCATTCAACTTCCACAAATAAACACAGAGGTTATCGATAAATCGAATTTGCTATTCAGGATCTGTCCTGCCCGATTTTACCAAAAAAGCACAATTAAATAGGAGCACAATGGACAGCTCTCCCACACCTTACTGATATCCGCATTCATCACCCCACCCCGACTGAATGTTTGGTCTTCTCCTCAAGGGACTTAACCCAGTCTGGTCTGTAGTGTCAGTTGTCGAGGCTGTCTGGTTGGTTCAAGAACTGAACTGTTCACAGGAGGGAGCCGATCCCGAACCTGGTGATGTGGGACTTCTGAACCTCCTGCCCGATGGGAGACACGGCCCGGATGGTGGCGATCTTTGATGGTGACCTTGCCTCCTCGAAGCAGCACTCCCGACGGTGGGGAGGGATGTGCCCGTGTACTGGGCTGAGTGCAATGCACTCTGCAGCTCCCTACCTTCCTGAGCAAACCAGGAATTGCCGCACCAGACCGTGATGTACAGTTGAAGTCAGAAGTTTACATTCACCTTAGCCAAATACATTTAAACTCAGTTTTTCACAATTCCTGGCATTTAATCCTAGAAAACATTCCCTGTCTCAAGTCAGTTAGGATCACCACTTTATTTTAAAAATGTGAAATGTCAGAATAATTGTAGAGAGAATGATTTACTGCAGCTCTTATTTCTTTCATCACATTCCCAGTGGGTTAGAAATTTACATACACTTTGTTAGTATTTGGTGGCATTGCCTTTAAATTGTTTAACTTGGGTCAAACGTTTTGGGTCCACAAGCTTCTCACAGTGAGTTGCTGGAATTTTGTTCCATTCCTCCAGACAGAACTGGTGTAACAGAGTCAGGTCTGTAGGCCTCCTTGCTCGCACACGCTTTTTCCGTTCTGCCCACAAATTTTCTGTCGGATTGAGGTCAGGGCTTTGTGATGGCCACTCCAGTACCTTCATTTTGTTGTCCTTAAAGCAATTTTGCCACAGCTTTGGAGGTATGCTTGGGGTCAGTGTCCATTTGGAAGACCCATTTACAACCCAGCTTTAACTTCCTGGCTGACATCTTGAGATGTTGCTTCAATATATCCACATAATTTTCCTTCCTCATGATGCCATCTATTTTGTGAAGTGCACCAGTCCCTCCTGCAGCAAAGCCCCCCACAACATGATGCAGCCACCCCCACGCTTCACTGTTGGGACGGTGTTCTTTGGCTTGCAAGCCTCACCCTTTTCTCTCCAAACATAACGATGGTCATTATGACCAAACTGTTCAATTTATGTTTCATCGGACCAGAGGACATTTCTCCAGAAAGTAAGATCTTTGTCCCCATGTGCACTTGCAAGCTGTAGTCTGGCTTTTTCTTATGGTGGTTTTGGAGCAGTGGCTTCTTCCTTGCTGAGCAGCCTTTCAGGTTATGTCGATATCAGACTCGTTCTACTGTGGGTATAGATACAGTGGCATGCAAAAGTTTGGGCACCCTTGTCAAAATTTCTGTTCCTGTGAATAGCTAAGCGAGTAAAAGGTGGACTGATTTCCAAAAGATATAAAGTTAAAGATGACATATTCCTTTAATATTTCAAGCAAGAAAACTTTTTTTATTTCCATCTTTTACAGTTTCAAAATATCAAAAAAGGAAAAGGGCCCGAAGCAAAAGTTTGGGCACCCTGCACGGTCAGTACTTCGTAACACCCCCTTTGGCAAGTATCACAGCTTGTAAACACTTTCTATAGCCAGCTAGGAGTCTTTCAATTCTTGTTTGGGGGGATTTTGGCCCTTTCTTCCTTGCAAAAGGCTTCTAGTTCTGTGAGATTCTTGGGCCGTCTTGCATGTACTGCTCTTTTGAGGTTTATCCACAGACTCTCGATGATATTTAGGTCAGGGGATTGTGAAGTCCACGGCAAAACCTCTTGAGGTAGTCCATTGTGGATTTGGAGGTGTGCTTATGTTCATTACCCTGCTGTAGAAGCCATCCTCTTTTCATCTTCAGCTTTTTTACAGACGGTGTGATGTTTGCTTCCAGAATTTGCTGGTATTTAATTGAATTCATTCTTCCCTCTACCAGAAAATGTTCCCGGTGCCACTGGTTACAACACAAGCTCAAAGCGTGATCGATCCACCTCGTGCTTAACAGTTGGAGAGGTGTTCTTTTCATGAAATTCTGCACCCTTTCATTTCCAAACATACCTTTGCTCATTGCGGCCAAAAAGTTCTAGTTTAACTTCTTCAGTCCACAGGACTGGTTTCCAAAATGCATCAGGCTTGTTCAGATGTTCCTTTTGAAAATAAATAAGGTTCAAACGAAGTACTGACCGTGCAGGGTGCCCAAACTTTTGCTTCGGGCCCTTTTCCTTTTTTGATATTTTGAAACTGTAAAAGATAGAAATAAAATAGTTTTCTTGCTTAAAATATTAAAGAAATGTGTCATCTTTAAATTTATGCCTTTTTGAGATCAGTTCATCTTTTTCTTGCTTAGCTATTCACAGGAACAGAATTTTTTTTGAAAGCCCAAACTTTTGCATGCCACTGTACTTGTCTACCTGTTTCGTCCAGCATCTTCACAAGGTCCTTTGCTGTTGTTCTGGGACTGATTTGCACTTTTTGCACCAAAGTACGTTCATCTCTAGGAGACAGAATGCGTCTCCTTCCCGAGCGGTACGACGGCTGCGTGCTCCCGCGGTGTGTATACTTGCCTTCTATGGTTTGTGGCAGCTTCAGGTGTTTGGAAGGTGCTCCCGAGGATGAACCAGATTTGTGGAGGACCACTATTTTTTTTTCTGAGGTCTTGGCTGATTTCTTTTGATTTTGTTTGTTATCTTCTGACCCACCGGAATTGTGATATAGTCAATTAAAAGTGAAATAATCTGTCTGTAAACAATTGTTGGAAAAATTACTCATGACATGCACAAAGTAGATGGCCTCAACGTCTTGCCGAAACTATAGTTTACTAATTTGAAATCTGCGGAGTGGTTAAACAATGAGTTTAATGACCTCAACTTAAGTGTATGTAAACTTCTGACTTCAACTGTAACCAGTCAGCGTACAAGTGTCGGTAGAGGTGAGATACACTGCTTGGTGGGAAGCCAAACTCTGAGGGCATCAGTAACCTATCTGCTTTGAACAGGGAACCCGCTATTATTGGGATTTTGAGACGATGGTGGAGATGCAGGAATCAAGTCTGGAGTTCCTCAGAGTTCATAAAGAGCACGAGAAAACATACCAGTGTCTGGTGATGGGGAATGAGGGAAAATATATCGCCAGGATTCTCTACGATGTCCGTGGTGGGTGCTGAGGGGGTGAGGGAGGGGTTTCAGTAGGCAGAATGGGGAGTGTAGGGGTTGCAGAGATAGGGAGAGGGTGAGGGAGGAGGACAGAGGGTCGGGGTTGCAGAGATAGGGAAGGAGGAGGATGGGGAGTGTAGGGGTTACAGAGATAGGGAGGGGGGAAGGAGGAGGATGGGGAGTGTAGGGGTTACAGAGATAGGGAGAGGGTGAGGGAGGAGGATGGGGAGTGTAGAGGTTACAGAGAGGGAGAGGGTGAGGGAGGAGGATGGGGAGTGTAGGGGTTACAGAGATAGGGAGAGGGGGAGGGAGGAGGACAGAGGGTCGGGGTTGCAGAGATAGGGAGGGTGAGGGAGGAGGATGCGGAGTGCAGGGTTACAGAGATAGGGAAAGGGTGAGGGAGGAGGACGGAGGGTCGGGGTTACAGAGATAGGGAGAGGGTGAGGGAGGAGGATGGGGCGTGTAGGGGTTACAGAGATAGGGAGGGGGGAGGGAGGAGGATGGGGAGTGTAGGGTTACATAGATAGGGAGAGAGGGAGGGAGGAGGACCGAGGGTTGCGGTTGCAGATGTAGGGAGAGGAGGAGGGAGGAGGATGGAGAGTGTAGGGGTTGAAGAGATAGGGAGAGAGTGAGGGAGGAGGACGGAGGGTCGGGGTTACAGAGATAGAGTGAGGGTGAGGGAGGAGGATGAGGAGTGTAGGGGTTAAAGAGTTAGGGAGAGGGTGAGGGAGGAGGATGGGGAGTGTAGGGGTAACAGAGATATGGAGAGGGTGAGGGAGGAGCACGGAGGTTCGAGGTTACAGGGATAGGGAGAGGGGAGGGAGGAGGATGGGGAGTGTAGGGATTACAGAGATAAGGAGAGGGTGAGGGAGGTGGATGGGCAGTGTAGGGGTTACAGATAGCGAGAGGGTGAGGGAGGAGGATGGAGGGTCGGGGTTGCAGAGATAGGGAGAGGGGGAGGGAGGAGGATGCGGAGTGTAGGGGTTACAGAGATAGGGAGAGGGTGAGGGAGGAGGATGGGGAGTGTAGGGGTTACAGAGATAGGGAGAGGGGGAGGGAGGAGGACGGAGGGTCGGGGTTGCAAAGATAGGGAGAGGGGAGGGAGGAGGTTGGGGAGTGTAGGTGTTACAGAGATAGGGAGAGGGTGAGGGAGAAGGACGGAGGGTCTGTGTTGCAGAGATAGGGAGAGGGTGAGGGAGGAGGATGGGGAGTGTAGGGGTTACAGAGATAGGGAGAGGGTGAGGGAGGAGGATGGGCAGTGTAGGGGTTACAGATAGCGAGAGGGTGAGGGAGGAGGATGGAGGGTCGGGGTTGCAGAGATAGGGAGAGGGGGAGGGAGGAGGATAAGGAGTGTAGGGGTTACAGAGATAGGGAGAGGGTGAGGGAGGAGGATGGGGAGTGTAGGTGTTACAGAGATAGGGAGAGGGTGAGGGAGAAGGACGGAGGGTCTGTGTTGCAGAGATAGGGAGAGGGTGAGGGAGGTGGATGGGGAGTGTGGGGGTTACAGAGATAGGGAGAGGGTGAGGGAGGAGGATGGGGAGGGTAGGGGTTACAGAGATAGGGAGAGGGTGAGGGAGGAGGATGGAGGGTCGGGTTTGCAGAAATAGGGAGAGGGTGAGGGAGGAGGATTGGGAGTGCAGGTGTTACAGAGATAGGGAGAGGGTGAGTGAGGAGGACGGAGGGTCGAGGTTACATAGGGAGAGGGGAGGGAGGAGGATGGGGAGTGTAGGGGTTACAGAGATAGGGAGAGGGTGAGGGAGGTGGACGGAGGGTCGGGGTTGCAAAGATAGGGAGAGGGTGAGGGAGGAGGATGGGGAGTGTAGGGGTTACAGAGATAGGGAGAGGGTGAGGGAGGTGGACGGAGGGTCGGGGTTGCAAAGATAGGGAGAGGGTGAGGGAGGAGGATGGGGAGTGTAGGGGTTACAGAGATAGGGAGAGGGTGAGGGAGCAGGTCGGAGGGTCGGGGTTGCAAAGAGGGAGAGGGTGAGGGAGGAGGATGGGGAGTGTAGGGGTTACAGAGATAGGGAGAGGGTGGGGGAGGAGGATGGGGAGTGTAGGGGTTACGGAGATAGGGAGAGGGTGAGGGAGGAGGACGGAGGGTCGGAGTTACAGAGATAGGGAGAGGGTGAGGGAGGAGGATGGGGAGTGTAGGGGTTACAGAGATAGGGAGAGGGTGAGGGAGGAGGATGGGGAGTGTAGGGTTGTATAGATAGGGAGAGAGGGAGGGCGGAGGACCGAGGGTTGGGGTTGCAGAGGTAGGGAGAGGAGGAGGGAGGAGGATGGGGAGCGTAGGGGTTACAGAGATAGGGAGAGGGTGAGGGAGGAGGACGGACGGTCGATTTCAACATAGGTAGGGAGAGGAGGAGGGAGGAGGATGGGGATCGTAGGGGTTACAGAGATAGGGAGAGGGTGAGGGAGGAGGACGGGGAGTGTAGAGGTTACAGAGATAGGGAGAGGGTGAGGGAGGAGGATGGGGAGTGTAGGGGTTACAGAGATAGGGAGAGGGTGAGGGGGGAGGACGGAAGGTTACAGAGATAGGGAGAGGGTGAGGGAGGAGGATGGGGAGTGTAGGGGTAACAGAGATATGGAGAGGGCGAGGGAGGAGCACGGAGGGTCGAGGTTACAGAGATAGGGAGAGGGGAGGGAGGAGGATGGGGAGTGTAGGGGTTACAGAGATAGGGAGAGGGACAGGGAGGAGGATGGACAGTGTAGGGGTTACAGATAGCGAGAGGGTGAGGGAGGAGGATGGAGGGTCGGGGTTATAGAGATAGGGAGAGGGGGAGGGAGGAGGATCGGGATTGTAGGGGTTACAGAGATAGGGAGTGGGTGAGGGAGGAGGATGGGGAGTGTAGGGGTTACAGTGATAGGGAGAGGGGAGGGAGGAGGATGGGGAGTGTAGGGGTTACAGAGATAGGGAGAGGGTGAGGGAGGAGGATGGGGAGTGTAGGGGTAACAGAGATATGGAGAGGGCGAGGGAGGAGCACGGAGGGTCGAGGTTACAGAGATAGGGAGAGGGGAGGGAGGAGGATGGGGAGTGTAGGGGTTACAGAGATAGGGAGAGGGACAGGGAGGAGGATGGACAGTGTAGGGGTTACAGATAGCGAGAGGGTGAGGGAGGAGGATGGAGGGTCGGGGTTATAGAGATAGGGAGAGGGGGAGGGAGGAGGATCGAGAGTGTAGGGGTTACAGAGATAGGGAGAGGGTGAGGGAGGAGGATGGGGAGTGTAGGGGTTACAGTGATAGGAAGAGGGTGAGGGAGGAGGACGGAGGGTCGGGTTTGCAGAAATAGGGAGAGGGTGAGGAGGAGGATTGGGAGTGCAGGTGTTACAGAGATAGGGAGAGGGTGAGTGAGGAGGACGGAGGGTCGAGGTTACATAGGGAGAGGGGAGGGAGGAGGATGGGGAGTGTATGGGGTTACAGAGATAGGGAGAGGGTGAGGGAGGAGGATGGGGAGTGTAGGGGTTACAGAGATAGGGAGAGGGGAGGAAGGAGGATGGGGAGTGTAGGGGTTACAGAGATAGGGAGAGGGTGAGGGAGGAGGACGGAGGGTCGGGGTTGCAAAGATAGGGAGAGGGTGAGGGAGGAGGATGGGAAGTGTAGGGGTTACAGAGATAGGGAGAGGGTGAGGGAGGAGGACGGAGGGTCGGGGTTACAGAGATAGGGAGAGGGTGAGGGAGGAGGATGGGGAGTGTAGGGGTAACAGAGATATGGAGAGGGTGAGGGAGGAGCACGGAGGTTCGAGGTTACAGAGATAGGGAGAGGGGAGGGAGGAGGATGGGGAGAGTAGGGATTACAGAGATAAGGAGAGGGTGAGGGAGGTGGATGGGCAGTGTAGGGGTTACAGATAGCGAGAGGGTGAGGGAGGAGGATGGAGGGTCGGGGTTGCAGAGATAGGGAGAGGGGGAGGGAGGAGGATGCGGAGTGTAGGGGTTACAGAGATAGGGAGAGGGTGAGGGAGGAGGATGGGGAGTGTAGGGGTTACAGAGATAGGGAGAGGGGGAGGGAGGAGGACGGAGGGTCGGGGTTGCAAAGATAGGGAGAGGGGAGGGAGGAGGTTGGGGAGTGTAGGTGTTACAGAGATAGGGAGAGGGTGAGGGAGAAGGACGGAGGGTCTGTGTTGCAGAGATAGGGAGAGGGTGAGGGAGGAGGATGGGGAGTGTAGGGGTTACAGAGATAGGGAGAGGGTGAGGGAGGAGGATGGGCAGTGTAGGGGTTACAGATAGCGAGAGGGTGAGGGAGGAGGATGGAGGGTCGGGGTTGCAGAGATAGGGAGAGGGGGAGGGAGGAGGATAAGGAGTGTAGGGGTTACAGAGGGAGAGGGTGAGGGAGGAGGATGGGGAGTGTAGGTGTTACAGAGATAGGGAGAGGGTGAGGGAGAAGGACGGAGGGTCTGTGTTGCAGAGATAGGGAGAGGGTGAGGGAGGAGGATGGGGAGTGTGGGGGTTACAGAGATAGGGAGAGGGTGAGGGAGGAGGATGGGGAGGGTAGGGGTTACAGAGATAGGGAGAGGGTGAGGGAGGAGGATGGAGGGTCGGGTTTGCAGAAATAGGGAGAGGGTGAGGGAGGAGGATTGGGAGTGCAGGTGTTACAGAGATAGGGAGAGGGTGAGTGAGGAGGACGGAGGGTCGAGGTTACATAGGGAGAGGGGAGGGAGGAGGATGGGGAGTGTAGGGGTTACAGAGATAGGGAGAGGGTGAGGGAGGTGGACGGAGGGTCGGGGTTGCAAAGATAGGGAGAGGGTGAGGGAGGAGGATGGGGAGTGTAGGGGTTACAGAGATAGGGAGAGGGTGAGGGAGGTGGACGGAGGGTCGGGGTTGCAAAGATAGGGAGGGTGAGGGAGGAGGATGGGGAGTGTAGGGGTTACAGAGATAGGGAGAGGGTGAGGGAGCAGGTCGGAGGGTCGGGGTTGCAAAGAGGGAGAGGGTGAGGGAGGAGGGGAGTGTAGGGGTTACAGAGATAGGGAGAGGGTGGGGGAGGAGGATGGGGAGTGTAGGGGTTACGGAGATAGGGAGAGGGTGAGGGAGGAGGACGGAGGGTCGGAGTTACAGAGATAGGGAGAGGGTGAGGGAGGAGGATGGGGAGGGTAGGGGTTACAGAGATAGGGAGAGGGTGAGGGAGGAGGATGGGGAGTGTAGGGGTTACAGAGATAGGGAGAGGGTGAGGGAGGAGGATGGGGAGTGTAGGGTTCTATAGATAGGGAGAGAGGGAGGGCGGAGGACCGAGGGTTGGGGTTGCAGAGGTAGGGAGAGGAGGAGGGAGGAGGATGGGGAGCGTAGGGGTTACAGAGATAGGGAGAGGGTGAGGGAGGAGGACGGACGGTCGATTTCAACATAGGTAGGGAGAGGAGGAGGGAGGAGGATGGGGATCGTAGGGGTTACAGAGATAGGGAGAGGGTGAGGGAGGAGGACGGGGAGTGTAGAGGTTACAGAGATAGATAGAGGGTGAGGGAGGAGGATGGGGAGTGTAGGGGTTGCAGAGATAGGGAGAGGGTGAGGGGTGAGGACGGAGGGTCGGGGATGCAGAGATATGGAGAGAGTGAGGGAGGAGGATGGAGGGTCGGGGTTACAGAGATAGGGAGAGGGTGAGGGGGGAGGACGGAAGGTTACAGAGATAGGGAGAGGGTGAGGGAGGAGGATGGGGAGTGTAGGGGTAACAGAGATATGGAGAGGGCGAGGGAGGAGCACGGAGGGTCGAGGTTACAGAGATAGGGAGAGGGGAGGGAGGAGGATGGGGAGTGTAGGGGTTACAGAGATAGGGAGAGGGACAGGGAGGAGGATGGACAGTGTAGGGGTTACAGATAGCGAGAGGGTGAGGGAGGAGGATGGAGGGTCGGGGTTATAGAGATAGGGAGAGGGGGAGGGAGGAGGATCGGGAGTGTAGGGGTTACAGAGATAGGGAGAGGGGAGGGAGGAGGATGGGGAGTGTAGGGGTTACAGAGATAGGGAGAGGGTGAGGGAGGAGGATGGGGAGTGTAGGGGTAACAGAGATATGGAGAGGGCGAGGGAGGAGCACGGAGGGTCGAGGTTACAGAGATAGGGAGAGGGGAGGGAGGAGGATGGGGAGTGTAGGGTTACAGAGATAGGGAGAGGGACAGGGAGGAGGATGGACAGTTTAGGGGTTACAGATACCGAGAGGGTGAAAGGAGGAGGATGGAGGGTCGGGGTTATAGAGATAGGGAGAGGGGGAGGGAGGAGGATCGGGAGTGTAGGGGTTACAGAGATAGGGAGAGGGTGAGGGAGGAGGATGGGGAGTGTAGGGGTTACAGTGATAGGGAGAGGGGAGGGAGGAGGATGGGGAGTGTAGGGGTTACAGAGATAGGGAGAGGGTGAGGGAAGAGGATGGGGAGTGTAGGGGTTACAGAGATAGGGAGAGGGTGAGGGAGGAGGATGGGAATGTAGGGGTTACAGTGATAGGAAGAGGGTGAGGGAGGAGGACGGAGGGTCGGGTTTGCAGAAATAGGGAGAGGGTGAGGAGGAGGATTGGGAGTGCAGGTGTTACAGAGATAGGGAGAGGGTGAGTGAGGAGGACGGAGGGTCGAGGTTACATAGGGAGAGGGGAGGGAGGAGGATGGGGAGTGTATGGGGTTACAGAGATAGGGAGAGGGTGAGGGAGGAGGATGGGGAGTGTAGGGGTTACAGAGATAGGGAGAGGGGAGGAAGGAGGATGGGGAGTGTAGGGGTTACAGAGATAGGGAGAGGGTGAGGGAGGAGGATGGGGAGTGTAGGGGTTACAGAGATAGGGAGAGGGTGAGGGAGGAGGACGGAGGGTCGGGGTTGCAGAGATAGGGAGAGGGTGAGGGAGGAGGATGGGGAGTGTAGGGGTTACAGAGATAGGGAGAGGGTGAGGGAGGAGGATGGGGAGTGTAGGGGTTACAGAGATAGGGAGAGGGGAGGGAGGAGGATGGGGAGTGTAGGGGTTACAGAGATAGGGAGAGGGTGAGGGAGGAGGATGGGGAGTGTAGGGGTTACAGAGATAGGGAGAGGGTGGGGGAGGAGGATGGGGAGTGTAGGGGTTACAGAGATAGGGAGAGGGTGAGGGAGGAGGACGGAGGGTCGGAATTACAGAGATAGGGAGAGGGTGAGGGAGGAGGATGGGTAGAATAGGTTACACAGATAGGGAGAGGGAGAGGGAGGGGGACGGAGGGACGGTGATGCAGAGATAGGGAGAGGGTGAGGGATGAGGACGGAGGGTCGGGGTTGCAGAGATAGGGAGAGGGTGAGGGAGGAGGATGGGGAGTGTAGGGGTTACAGAGATAGGGAGAGGGTGAGGGAGGAGGATGGGAATGTAGGGGTTACAGTGATAGGAAGAGGGTGAGGGAGGAGGACGGAGGGTCGGGTTTGCTGAAATAGGGAGAGGGTGAGGAGGAGGATTGGGAGTGCAGGTGTTACAGAGATAGGGAGAGGGTGAGTGAGGAGGACGGAGGGTCGAGGTTACATAGGGAGAGGGGAGGGAGGAGGATGGGGAGTGTATGGGGTTACAGAGATAGGGAGAGGGTGAGGGAGGAGGATGGGGAGTGTAGGGGTTACAGAGATAGGGAGAGGGGAGGAAGGAGGATGGGGAGTGTAGGGGTTACAGAGATAGGGAGAGGGTGAGGGAGGAGGATGGAGGGTCGGGGGTTGCAAAGATAGGGAGAGGGTGAGGGAGGAGGATGGGAAGTGTAGGGGTTACAGAGATAGGGAGAGGGTGAGGGAGGAGGACGGAGGGTCGGGGTTACAGAGATAGGGAGAGGGTGAGGGAGGAGGATGGTGAGTGTAGGTGTTACAGAGATAGGGAGAGGGTGGGGGAGGAGGATGGGGAGTGTAGGGGTTACAGAGATAGGGAGAGGGTGAGGGAGGAGGACGGAGGGTCGGAATTACAGAGATAGGGAGAGGGGAGGGAGGAGGATGGGGAGTGTAGGGGTTACTGAGATAGGGAGAGGGTGAGGGAGGAGGATGGGGAGTGTAGGGGCTACAGAGATAGGAAGAGGGTGAGGGAGGAGGACGGAGGGTCGGGTTTGCAGAAATAGGGAGAGGGTGAGGAGGAGGATTGGGAGTGCAGGTGTTACAGAGATAAGGAGAGGGTGAGTGAGGAGGACGGAGGGTCGAGGTTACATAGGGAGAGGGGAGGGAGGTGGATGGGGAGTGTAGGGGTTACAGAGATAGGGAGAGGGTGAGGGAGGAGGACGGAGGGTCGGGGTTGCAGAGATAGGGAGAGGGTGAGGGAGGAGGACGGAGGGTCGGGGTTGCAGAGATAGGGAGAGGGTGAGGGAGGAGGATGGGGAGAGTAGGGGTTACAGAGATAGGGAGAGGGTGAGGGAGGAGGATGGGGAGTGTAGGGGTTACAGAGATAGGGAGAGGGTGAGGGAGGAGGACGGAGGGTCGGGGTTGCAGAGATAGGGAGAGGGTGAGGGAGGAGGATGGGGAGTGTAGGGGTTACAGAGATAGGGAGAGGGTGAGGAAGGAGGATGGGGAGTGTAGGGGTTACAGAGATAGGGAGAGGGGAGGGAGGAGGTTGGGGAGTGTAGGGGGTTACAGAGATAGGGAGAGGGTGAGGGAGGAGGATGGGGAGTGTAGGAGTTACAGAGATAGGGAGAGGGTGGGGGAGGAGGATGGGGAGTGTAGGGGTTACAGAGATAGGGAGAGGGTGAGGGAGGAGGACGGAGGGTCGGAATTACAGAGATAGGGAGAGGGTGAGGGAGGAGGATGGGTAGAATAGGTTACACAGATAGGGAGAGGGAGAGGGAGGGGGACGGAGGGACGGTGATGCAGAGATAGGGAGAGGGTGAGGGAGGAGGATGGGGAGTGTAGGGGTTACAGAGATAGGTAGAGGGTGAGGGAGGAGGACGGAGGGTCGGGGATGCAGAGATAGGGAGAGGCTGAGGGAGGAGGATGGGGATTGTAGGGGTTACAGAGATAGGGAGAGGGTGAGGGAGAAGGACGGAGGGTCTGGTTGCAGAGATAGGGAGAGGGTGAGGGAGGAGGATGGGGAGTGTAGGGGTTACTGAGATAGGGAGAGGGTGAGGGTGGAGGATGGGGAGTTTAGGGGTTACAGAGATAGGAAGAGGGTGAGGGAGGAGGACGGAGGGTCGGGTTTGCAGAAATAGGGAGAGGGTGAGGAGGAGGATTGGGAGTGCAGGTGTTACAGAGATAAGGAGAGGGTGAGTGAGGAGGACGGAGGGTCGAGGTTACATAGGGAGAGGGGAGGGAGGAGGATGGGGAGTGTATGGGGTTACAGAGATACGGAGAGGGTGAGGGATGAGGATGGGTAGTGTAGGGGTTACAGAGATAGGGAGAGGGGAGGAAGGAGGATGGGGAGTGTAGGGGTTACAGAGATAGGGAGAGGGTGAGGGAGGAGGACGGAGGGTCGGGGTTGCAAAGATAGGGAGAGGGTGAGGGAGGAGGATGGGGAGTGTAGGGGTTACAGAGATAGGGAGAGGGTGAGGGAGGAGGACGGAGGGTCGGGGTTACAGAGATAGGGAGAGGGTGAGGGAGGAGGATGGTGAGTGTAGGTGTTACAGAGATAGGGAGAGGGTGGGGGAGGAGGATGGGGAGTGTAGGGGTTACAGAGATAGGGAGAGGGTGAGGGAGGAGGACGTAGGGTCGGAGTTACAGAGATAGGGAGAGGGTGAGGGAGGAGGATGGGTAGAATAGGTTACACAGATAGGGAGAGGGAGAGGGAGCGGGACGGAGGGACGGTGATGCAGAGATAGGGAGAGGGTGAGGGATGAGGACGGAGGGTCGGGGTTGCAGAGATAGGGAGAGGGTGAGGGAGGAGGATGGAGTGTGTAGGGGTTACAGAGATAGGTAGAGGGTGAGGGAGGAGGACCGGGAGTGTAGAGGTTAGAGAGATAGGGAGAGGGTGAGGGAGGAGGATGGGAAGTGTAGGGGTTGCAGAGATAGGGAGAGGGTGAGGGGTGAGGACGGAGGGTCGGGGATGCAGAGATATGGAGAGAGTGAGGGAGGAGGATGGAGGGTCGGGGTTACAGAGATAGGGAGAGGGTGAGGGGGGAGGACGGAAGGTTACAGAGATAGGGAGAGGGTGAGGGAGGAGGATGGGGAGTGTAGGGGTAACAGAGATATGGAGAGGGCGAGGGAGGAGCACGGAGGGTCGAGGTTACAGAGATAGGGAGAGGGTGAGGGAGGAGGACGGAGGGTCGGAGTTACAGAGATAGGGAGAGGGTGAGGGAGGAGGATGGGTAGAATAGGTTACACAGATAGGGAGAGGGAGAGGGAGGGGGACGGAGGGACGGTGATGCAGAGATAGGGAGAGGGTGAGGGAGGAGGATGGGGAGTGTAGGGGTAACAGAGATATGGAGAGGGCGAGGGAGGAGCACGGAGGGTCGAGGTTACAGAGATAGGGAGAGGGTGAGGGAGGAGGATGGGGAGTGTAGGGGTAACAGAGATATGGAGAGGGCGAGGGAGGAGCACGGAGGGTCGAGGTTACAGAGATAGGGAGAGGGGAGGGAGGAGGATGGGGAGTGTAGGGGTTACAGAGATAGGGAGAGGGACAGGGAGGAGGATGGACAGTGTAGGGGTTACAGATAGCGAGAGGGTGAGGGAGGAGGATGGAGGGTCGGGGTTATAGAGATAGGGAGAGGGGGAGGGAGGAGGATCGGGAGTGTAGGGGTTACAGAGATAGGGAGAGGGTGAGGGAGGAGGATGGGGAGTGTAGGGGTTACAGTGATAGGGAGAGGGGAGGGAGGAGGATGGGGAGTGTAGGGGTTACAGAGATAGGGAGAGGGTGAGGGAGGGAGGATGGGGAGTGTAGGGGTAACAGAGATATGGAGAGGGCGAGGGAGGAGCACGGAGGGTCGAGGTTACAGAGATAGGGAGAGGGGAGGGAGGAGGATGGGGAGTGTAGGGGTTACAGAGATAGGGAGAGGGACAGGGAGGAGGATGGACATTGTAGGGGTTACAGATAGCGAGAGGGTGAGGGAGGAGGATGGAGGGTCGGGGTTATAGAGATAGGGAGAGGGGGAGGGAGGAGGATCGGGAGTGTAGGGGTTACAGAGATAGGGAGAGGGTGAGGGAGGAGGATGGGGAGTGTAGGCGTTACAGTGATAGGGAGAGGGGAGGGAGGAGGATGGGGGAGTGTAGGGGTTACAGAGATAGGGAGAGGGTGAGGGAAGAGGATGGGGAGTGTAGGGGTTACAGAGATAGGGAGAGGGTGAGGGAGGAGGATGGGGAGATGTAGGGGTTACAGTGATAGGAAGAGGGTGAGGGAGGAGGACGGAGGGTCGGGTTTGCAGAAATAGGGAGAGGGTGAGGAGGAGGATTGGGAGTGCAGGTGTTACAGAGATAGGGAGAGGGTGAGTGAGGAGGACGGAGGGTCGAGGTTACATAGGGAGAGGGGAGGGAGGAGGATGGGAGTGTATGGGGTTACAGAGATAGGGAGAGGGTGAGGGAGGAGGACGGAGGGTCGGGGTTGCAAAGATAGGGAGAGGGTGAGGGAGGAGGATGGGAAGTGTAGGGGTTACAGAGATAGGGAGAGGGTGAGGGAGGAGGACGGAGGGTCGGGGTTACAGAGATAGGGAGAGGGTGAGGGAGGAGGATGGTGAGTGTAGGTGTTACAGAGATAGGGAGAGGGTGGGGGAGGAGGATGGGGAGTGTAGGGGTTACAGAGATAGGGAGAGGGTGAGGAGGAGGACGGAGGGGTCGGAATTACAGAGATAGGGAGAGGGGAGGGAGGAGGATGGGGAGTGTAGGGGTTACTGAGATAGGGAGAGGGTGAGGGAGTAGGATGGGGAGTGTAGGGGTTACAGAGATAGGGGAGAGGGTGAGGGAGGAGGATGGGGAGTGTAGGGGTTACAGAGATAGGGAGAGGGGAAGGAGGAGGTTGGGGAGTGTAGGGGTTACAGAGATAGGGAGAGGGTGAGGGAGAAGGACGGAGGGTCTGTGTTGCAGCGATAGGGAGAGGGTGAGGGAGGAGGATGGGGAGTGTAGGGTTACTGAGAGGGAGAGGGTGAGGGAGGAGGATGGGGAGTTTAGGGGTTACAGAGATAGGAAGAGGGTGAGGGAGGAGGACGGAGGGTCGGGTTTGCAGAAATAGGGAGAGGGTGAGGAGGAGGATTGGGAGTGCAGGTGTTACAGAGATAAGGAGAGGGTGAGTGAGGAGGACGGAGGGTCGAGGTTACATAGGGAGAGGGGAGGGAGGAGGATGGGGAGTGTATGGGGTTACAGAGATACGGAGAGGGTGAGGGATGAGGATGGGGAGTGTAGGGGTTACAGAGATAGGGAGAGGGGAGGAAGGAGGGATGGGGAGTGTAGGGGTTACAGAGATAGGGAGAGGGTGAGGGAGGAGGACGGAGGGTCGGGGTTGCAAAGATAGGGAGAGGGTGAGGAGGAGGATGGGGAGTGTAGGGGTTACAGAGATAGGGAGAGGGTGAGGGAGGAGGACGGAGGGTCGGGGTTACAGAGATAGGGAGAGGGTGAGGGAGGAGGATGGTGAGTGTAGGTGTTACAGAGATAGGGAGAGGGTGGGGGAGGAGGATGGGGAGTGTAGGGGTTACAGAGATAGGGAGAGGGTGAGGGAGGAGGACGGAGGGTCGGAGTTACAGAGATAGGGAGAGGGTGAGGGAGGAGGATGGGTAGAATAGGTTACACAGATAGGGAGAGGGAGAGGGAGCGGGACGGAGGGACGGTGATGCAGAGATAGGGAGAGGGTGAGGGATGAGGACGGAGGGTCGGGGTTGCAGAGATAGGGAGAGGGTGAGGGAGGAGGATGGGGAGTGTTGGGGTTACAGAGATAGGTAGAGGGTGAGGGAGGAGGACCGGGAGTGTAGAGGTTAGAGAGATAGGGAGAGGGTGAGGGAGGAGGATGGGGAGTGTAGGGGTTGCAGAGATAGGGGAGAGGGTGAGGGGTGAGGACGGAGGGTCGGGGATGCAGAGATAGGGAGAGGGTGAGGGGGGGAGGACGGAAGGTTACAGAGATAGGGAGAGGGTGAGGGAGGAGGATGGGGAGTGTAGGGGTAACAGAGATATGGAGAGGGCGAGGGAGGAGCACGGAGGGTCGAGGTTACAGAGATAGGGAGAGGGGAGGGAGGAGGATGGGGAGTGTAGGGGTTACAGAGATAGGGAGAGGGACAGGGAGGAGGATGGACAGTGTAGGGGTTACAGATAGCGAGAGGGTGAGGGAGGAGGATGGAGGGTCGGGGTTATAGAGATAGGGAGAGGGGGAGGGAGGAGGATCGGGAGTGTAGGGGTTACAGAGATAGGGAGAGGGTGAGGGAGGAGGATGGGGAGTGTAGGGGTTACAGTGATAGGGAGAGGGGAGGGAGGGAGGATGGGGAGTGTAGGGGTTACAGAGATAGGGAGAGGGGTGAGGGAAGAGGATGGGGAGTGTAGGGGTTACAGAGATAGGGAGAGGGTGAGGGAGGAGGATGGGGAGTGTAGGGGTTACAGAGATAGGAAGAGGGTGAGGGAGGAGGACGGAGGGTCGGGGTTTGCAGAAATAGGGAGAGGGTGAGGAGGAGGATTGGGAGTGCAGGTGTTACAGAGATAGGGAGAGGGTGAGTGAGGAGGACGGAGGGTCGAGGTTACATAGGGAGAGGGGAGGGAGGAGGATGGGGAGTGTATGGGGGTTACAGAGATAGGGAGAGGGTGAGGGAGGAGGATGGGGAGTGTAGGGGTTACAGAGATAGGGAGAGGGGAGGAAGGAGGATGGGGAGTGTAGGGTTACAGAGATAGGGAGAGGGTGAGGGAGGAGGACGGAGGGTCGGGGTTGCAAAGATAGGGAGAGGGTGAGGGAGGAGGATGGGAAGTGTAGGGGTTACAGAGATAGGGAGAGGGGTGAGGAGGAGGACGGAGGGTCGGGTTACCAGAGATAGGGAGAGGGGTGAGGGAGGAGGATGGTGAGTGTAGGTGGTTACAGAGATAGGGAGAGGGTGGGGAGGAGGATGGGGGAGTGTAGGGGTTACAGAGATAGGGAGAGGGTGAGGGAGGAGGACGGAGGGTCGGAATTACAGAGATAGGGAAGAGGGGAGGGAGGAGGATGGGGAGTGTAGGGGTTACTGAGATAGGGGAGAGGGTGAGGGAGAGGAGATGGGGAGTGTAGGGGCTACAGAGATAGGAAGAGGGTGAGGAGGAGGACGGAGGGTCGGGTTTGCAGAAATAGGGAGAGGGGTGAGGAGGAGGATTGGGAGTGCAGGTGCTACAGAGATAAGGAGAGGGTGAGTGAGGAGGACGGAGGGTCGAGGTTACATAGGGAGAGGGGAGGGAGGAGGATGGGGAGTGTATGGGGTTGCAGAGATAGGGAGAGGGTGAGGGAGGAGGATGGGGAGAGTAGGGGTTACAGAGATAGGGAGAGGGTGAGGGAGGGGGATGGGGAGTGTAGGGGTTACAGAGATAGGGAGAGGTGAGGGAGGAGGACGGAGGGTCGGGGTTGCAGAGATAGGGAGAGGGTGAGGGAGGAGGATGGGGAGTGTAGGGGTTACAGAGATAGGGAGAGGGTGAGGGAGGAGGATGGGGAGTGTAGGGGTTACAGAGATAGGGAGAGGGGAGGGAGGAGGATGGGGAGTGTAGGGGTTACAGAGATAGGGAGAGGGTGAGGGAGGAGGATGGGCAGTGTAGGGGTTACAGATAGCGAGAGGGTGAGGGAGGAGGATGGAGGGTCGGGGTTGCAGAGATAGGGAGAGGGGGTGGGAGGAGGATGGGGAGTGTAGGGGGTTGCAGAAATAGGTAGAGGGTGAGGAGGGCGACGGAGGGTCGGTGATGCAGAGATAGGGAGAGGGTGAGGGAGGAGGATGGGTAGAATAGGTTCCACAGATAGGGAGAGGAGAGGGAGGGGGACGGAGGGACGGTGATGCAGAGATAGGGAGAGGGTGAGGGATGAGGACGGGAGGGTCGGGGTTGCAGAGATAGGGAGAGGGTGAGGGAGGAGGATGGGGAGTGTAGGGGTACAGAGATATGGAGAGGGTGAGGGAGGAGCACGGAGGGTCGAGGTTACAGAGATAGGGAGAGGGGAGGGAGGAGGATGGGGAGTGTAGGGGTTACAGAGATAGGGAGAGGGTGAGGGAGGAGGATGGGCAGTGTAGGGGTTACAGATAGCGAGAGGGTGAGGGAGGAGGATGGGGAGTGTAGGGGTTACAGAGATAGGGAGAGAGTGAGGAGGATGATGGGGCGTGTAGGGGTTACAGAGATAGGGAGAGGGGGTGGGAGGAGGATGGGGAGTGTAGGGGTTACAGAGATAGGAAGAGGGTGAGGGAGGAGGATGGGGAGAGTAGGGGTTACAGAGATAGGGAGAGGGTGAGGAGGAGGATGGGGAGTGTAGGGGTTACAGAGATAGGGAGAGGGTGAGGGAGGAGGACCGAGGGATGTGGTTGCAGAGATAGGGAGAGGGTGAGGGAGGAGGATGGGGAGTGTAGGGGTTACAGAGTTAGGGAGAGGGTGAGGGAGGAGGATTGGGAGTGCAGGTGTTACAGAGATAGGGAATGGGTGAGTGAGGAGGACGGAGGGCCGAGGTTACATAGGGAGAGGGGAGTGAGGAGGATGGGGAGTGTAGGGGTTACAGAGATAAGGAGAGGGTGAGGGAGGAGGATGGGGAGTGTAGGGGTTACAGAGATAGGGAGAGGGGAGGGAGGAGGATGGGGAGTGTAGGGGTTACAGAGATAGGGAGAGGGGTGAGGGAGGAGGATGGGGAGAATAGAAGATTACACAGATAGGGAGAGGGTGAGGGAGGAGGACGGAGGGTCGGGGTTGCAAAGATAGGGAGAGGGTGAGGGAGGAGGATGGGGAGCGTAGGGGTTACAGAGATAGGGAGAGGGTGAGGGAGGAGAATGTGGAGTGTAGGGGTTACAGAGATAGGGAGAGGGTGAGGGAGGAGGATGGGGAGTGTAGGGGTTACAGAGATAGGGAGAGTGTGAGGGAGGAGGATGGGGAGTGTAGCGTTACATAGATAGGGAGAGAGGGAGGCGAGGAGGACCGAGGGTTGGGGTTGCAGAGGTAGGGAGAGGGTGAGGGAGGAGGATGTGGAGTGTAGGGGTTACAGAGATAGGGAGAGGGTGAGGGAGGAGGACGGAGGGTAGGGGTTACAGAGATAGGAAGAGTGTGAGGGAGGAGGACGGACGGTCGGGGTTACAGAGATAGGGAGAGGGGAGGGAGGAGGATGGGGAGTGTAGGGGTTACAGAGATAGGGAGAGGGTGAGGGAGGAGGATGGGGAGTGTAGGGGTTACAGAGATAGGGAGAGTGTGAGGGAGGAGGATGGAGAGTGTAGGGGTTACAGAGATAGGGAGGAGGGAGAGGGAGGAGGATGGGGACTGTAGGGGTTGCAGAAATAGGTAGAGGGTTAGGGAGGGGGACGGAGGGTCGGTGATGCAGAGATAGGGAGAGGGTGAGGGATGAGGACGGAGGGTCGCGGTTGCAGAGATAGGAGAGGGTGAGGGAGGAGGATGGGGAGTGTAGGTGTTACAGAGATAGGTAGAGGGTGAGGGAGGAGGACGGAGGGTCGGGGATGCAGAGATAGGGAGAGGCTGAGGGAGGAGGACGGAGGGTCGTGGTTACAGAGATAGGGAGAGGGTGAGGGAGGAGGACGGAGGGTCGGTGTTGCAGAAATAGGGAGAGGGTGAGGGAGGAGGATGGGGAGAGTAGGGGTTACACAGATAGGGAGAGGGAGAGGGAGGAGGACAGAGGGTCGGGGTTGCAGAGATAGGGAGAGGGTGAGGAAGGAGGATGAAGTGTGTAGGGGTTACAGAGATAGGGAGAGGGACAGGGAGGAGGATGGACAGTGTAGGGGTTACAGATAGCGAGAGGGTGAGGGAGGAGGATGGAGGGTCGGGGTTTATAGAGATAGGGAGAGGGGGAGGGAGGAGGATCGGGAGTGTAGGGGTTACAGAGATAGGGAGAGGGTGAGGGAGGAGGATGGGGAGTGCAGGGGTTACAGTGATAGGGAGAGGGGAGGGAGGAGGATGGGGAGTGTAGGGTTACAGAGATAGGGAGAGGGTGAGGGAAGAGGATGGGGAGTGTAGGGGTTACAGAGATAGGGAGAGGGTGAGGGAGGAGGGATGGGGAGTGTAGGGGTTACAGTGATAGGGAGAGGGGAGGGAGGAGGATGGGGAGTGTAGGGGTTACAGTGATAGGGAGAGGGTGAGGGAGGAGGATGGGGAGTGTAGGGGTTACAGTGATAGGAAGAGGGTGAGGGAGGAGGACGGAGGGTCGGGTTTGCAGAAATAGGGAGAGGGTGAAGAGGAGGATTGGGAGTGCAGGTGTTACAGAGATAGGGAGAGGGTGAGTGAGGAGGACAGGAGGGTCGAGGTTACATAGGGAGAGGGGAGGGAGGAGGATGGGGAGTGTATGGGGTTACAGAGATAGGAAGAGGGTGAGGGAGGAGGATGGGGAAGTGTAGGGGTTACAGAGATAGGGAGAGGGGAGGATGGAGGATGGGGAGTGTAGGGGTTACAGAGATAGGGAGAGGGTGAGGGAGGAGGACGGAGGGTCGGGGGTTGCAAAGATAGGGAGAGGGTGAGGAAGGAGGATGAAGAGTGTAGGGGTTACAGAGATAGGGAGAGGGACAGGGAGGAGGATGGACAGTGTAGGGGGTTACAGATAGCGAGAGGGTGAGGGAGGAGGATGGAGGGTCGGGGTTATAGAGATAGGGAGAGGGGGAGGGAGGAGGATGGGGAGTGTAGGGTTTACAGTGATAGGGAGAGGGGAGGGAGCAGGATGGGGAGTGTAGGGGTTACAGTGATAGAGAGAGGGGAGGGAGGAGGATGGGGAGTGTAGGGGTTACAGAGATAGGGAGAGGGTGAGGGAGGAGGATGGGGAGTGTAGGGGTTACAGTGATAGGGAGAGGGGAGGGAGGAGGATGGGGAGTGTAGGGGTTACAGAGATAGGGAGATGGTGAGGGAAGAGGATGGGGAGTGTAGGGGTTACAGAGATAGGGAGAGGGTGAGGGAGGATGATGGGGAGTGTAGGGGTTACAGTGATAGGAAGAGGGTGAGGGAGGAGGACGGAGGGTCGGGTTTGCAGAAATAGGGAGAGGGTGAAGAGGAGGATTGGGGAGTGCAGGTGTTACAGAGATAGGAGAGGGTGAGTGAGGAGGACGGAGGGTCGAGGTTACATATGGAGAGGGGAGGGATTAGGATGGGGAGTGTATGGGGTTACAGAGATAGGAAGAGGGTGAGGGAGGAGGATGGGGAGTGTAGGGGTTACAGAGATAGGGAGAGGGGAGGAAGGGAGGATGGGGAGTGTAGGGGTTACAGAGATAGGGAGAGGGTGAGGGAGGAGGACGGAGGGTCGGTGTTGCAAAGATAGGAGAGGGTGAGGGAGGAGGATGAGGTGTTTAGGGGTTACAGAGATAGGGAGAGGGTGAGGGAGGAGGACGGAGGTTCGGGGTTGCAAAGATAGGGAGAGGGTGAGGGAGGAGGATGGTGAGTGTAGGTGTTACAGAGATAGGGAGAGGGTGGGGGGAGGAGGATGGGGAGTGTAGGGGTTACAGAGATAGGGAGAGGGTGAGGGAGGAGGACGGAGGGTCGGAATTACAGAGATAGGGAGAGGGTGAGGGAGGAGGATGGGTAGAATAGGTTACACAGATAGGGAGAGGGAGAGGGGAGGGGGACGGAGGGACGGTGATGCAGAAATAGGGAGAGGGTGAGTGATGAGGACGGAGGGTCGGGGTTGCAGAGATAGGGAGAGGGTGAGGGAGGAGGATGGGGAGTGTAGGGGTTACAGAGATAGGTAGAGGGTGATGGAGGAGGACGGAGGGTCGGGGATGCAGAGATAGGGAGAGGCTGAGGGAGGAGGACGGAGGGTCGGGGTTACAGAGATAGGGAGAGGGGTGAGGGAGGAGGACGGAGGGTCGAGGTTGCAGAGATAGGGAGAGGTTGAGGGAGGAGGATGGGGAGAGTAGGGGTTACAGAGATAGGGAGAGGGTGAGGGAGGAGGATGGGGAGTGTAGGGGTTACAGAGATAGGGAGAGGGTGAGGGAGGAGGACCGAGGGATGTGGTTGCAGAGATAGGGAGAGGGTGAGGGAGGAGGATGAGGAGTGTAGGGGTTACAGAGTTAGGGGAGAGGGTGAGGGAGGAGGATTGGGATCGTAGGGGTTACAGAGATAGGGGAGAGGGTGAGGGAGGAGGACGGGGAGTGTAGAGGTTACAGAGATAGGGAGAGGGTGAGGGAGGAGAATGGGGAGTGGTAGGGGTTGCAGAGATAGGGAGAGGGTGAGGGGTGAGGACGGAGGGTCGGGGATGCAGAGATATGGAGAGAGTAAGGAGGAGGATGGAGGGTCGGGGTTACAGAGATAGAGTGAGGGTGAGGGAGGAGGATGGGGAGTGTAGGGGTTACAGAGTTAGGGAGAGGGTGAAGGAGGAGAATGGGGAGTGTAGGGGTTACAGAGATAGGGATAGGCCAAGGGAGGAGCACGGAGGGTGGAGGTTACAGAGATAGGGAGAGGGGGAGGGCGGAGGATGGGGAGTGTAGGGGTTACAGAGATAGGGAGAGGGTGAGGGAGGAGGATGGGCAGTGTAGGGGTTACAGATAGCGAGAGGGTGAGGGAGGAGGATGGAGGGTCGGGGTTGCAGAGATAGGGAGAGGGGGAGGGAGGAGGATGGGGAGTGTAGGGGTTGCAGAAATAGGTAGAGGGTGAGGGAGGGCGACGGAGGGTCGGTGATGCAGAGATAGCTAGAGGGTGAGGGATGAGGACGGAGGTTCGGGGTTGCAGAGATAGGGGAGAGGGTGAGGGAGGAGGATGGGGAGTGTAGGGGTTACAGAGATAGGGAGAGGGTGAGGGAGGAGGATGGGGAGTGTAGGGGTTACAGAAATATGGAGAGGGTGAGGAAGGAGCACGGAGGGTCGAGGTTACAGAGATAGGGAGAGGGGAGGGAGGAGGATGGGGAGTGTAGGTGTTACAGAGATAGGGAGAGGGTGAGGGAGGAGTACGGAGGGTAGGGGTTACAGAGATAGGGAGAAGGTGAGGGAGGAGGACGGAGGGCCTGTGTTGCAGAGATAGGGAGAGGGTGAGGGAGGAGGATGGGGAGTGTAGGGGTTACAGAGATAGGGAGAGGGTGAGGGAGGAGGACGGAGGGTCGGGGGTTGCAGAGATAGGGAGAGTGTGAGGGAGGAGGATGGAGAGTGTAGGGGTTACAGAGATAGGGAGAGGAGAGGGAGGAGGATGGGGACTGTAGGGTTGCAGAAATAGGTAGAGGGTGAGGGAGGGGGACTGAGGGTCGGTGATGCAGAGATAGGGAGAGGGTGAGGGATGAGGACGGAGGGTCGCGGTTGCAGAGATAGGGAGAGGGTGAGGGAGGAGGATGGGGAGTGTAGGTGTTACAGAGATAGGTAGAGGGTGAGGGAGGAGGACGGAGGGTCGGGGATGCAGAGATAGGGAGAGGCTGAGGGAGGAGGACAGAGGGTCGTGGTTACAGAGATAGGGAGAGGGTGAGGGAGGAGGACGGAGGGTCGGTGTTGCAGAGATAGGGAGAGGGTGAGGGAGGAGGATGGGGAGAGTAGGGGTTACACAGATAGGGAGAGGAGAGGGAGGAGGACAGAGGGTCGGGGTTGAAGAGATAGGGAGAGGGTGAGGAAGGAGGATGAAGAGTGTAGGTGTTACAGAGATAGGGTGAGGGACAGGGAGGAGGATGGACAGTGTAGGGGTTACTGATAGCGAGAGGGTGAGGGAGGAGGATGTAGGGTCGGGGTTATAGAGATAGGGAGAGGGGGGAGGGAGGAGGATCGGGAGTGTAGGGGTTACAGAGATAGGGAGAGGGTGAGGGAGGAGGATGGGGAGTGTAGGGGTTACAGTGATAGGGAGAGGGGAGGGAGGAGGATGGGGAGTGTAGGGGTTACAGAGATAGGGAGAGGGTGAGGGAAGAGAATGGGGAGTGTAGGGGTTACAGAGATAGGGAGAGGGTGAGGGAGGAGGATGGGGAGTGTAGGGTTACAGTGATAGGGAGAGGGGAGGGAGGAGGATGGGGAGTGTAGGGGTTACAGAGATAGGGAGAGGGTGAGGGAGGAGGATGGGGAGTGTAGGGGTTACAGTGATAGGAAGAGGGTGAGGGGAGGAGGACGGAGGGTCGGGTTTCCAGAAATAGGGAAAGGGTGAAGAGGAGGATTGGGAGTGCAGGTGTTACAGAGATAGGGAGAGGGTGAGTGAGGAGGACGGAGGGTCGAGGTTACATAGGGAGAGGGGAGGGAGGAGGATGGGGAGTGTATGGGGTTACAGAGATAGGAAGAGGGTGAGGGAGGAGGATGGGGAGTGTAGGGGTTACAGAGATAGGGAGAGGGGAGGATGGAGGATGGGGAGTGTAGGGGTTACAGAGATAGGGAGAGGGTGAGGGAGGAGGACGGAGGGTCGGGGTTGCAAAGATAGGGAGAGGGTGAGGAAGGAGGATGAAGAGTGTAGGGGTTACAGAGATAGGGAGAGGGACAGGGAGGAGGATGGACAGTGTAGGGGTTACAGATAGCGAGAGGGTGAGGGAGGAGGATGGAGGGTCGGGGTTATAGAGATAGGGAGAGGGGGGAGGGAGGAGGATGGGGAGTGTAGGGGTTACAGTGATAGGGAGAGGGGAGGGAGCAGGAGGGAGTGTAGGGGTTACAGTGATAGAGAGAGGGGAGGGAGGAGGATGGGGAGTGTAGGGGTTACAGAGATAGGGAGAGGGTGAGGGAGTAGGATGGGGAGTGTAGGGGTTACAGTGATAGGGAGAGGGGAGGGAGGAGGATGGGGAGTGTAGGGGTTACAGAGATAGGGAGAGGGTGAGGGAAGAGGATGGGGAGTGTAGGGGTTACAGAGATAGGGAGAGGGTGAGGGAGGAGGACGGAGGGTCGGGTTTGCAGAAATAGGGAGAGGGTGAAGAGGAGGATTGGGAGTGCAGGTGTTACAGAGATAGGGAGAGGGGTGAGTGAGGAGGACGGAGGGTCGAGGTTACATATGGAGAGGGGAGGGATTAGGATGGGGAGTGTATGGGGTTACAGAGATAGGAAGAGGGTGAGGGAGGAGGATGGGGAGTGTAGGGGTTACAGAGATAGGGAGAGGGGAGGAAGGAGGATGGGGAGTGTAGGGGTTACAGAGATAGGGAGAGGGTGAGGGAGGAGGACGGAGGGTCGTGGTTGCAAAGATAGGGAGAGGGTGAGGGAGGAGGATGGGGAGTGTAGGGGTTACAGAGATAGGGAGAAGGGTGAGGGAGGAGGACGGAGGGTCGGGGTTACAGAGATAGGGAGAGGGTGGGGGAGGAGGATGGGGAGTGTAGGGGTTACACAGATAGGGAGAGGGTGAGGGAGGAGGACGGAGGGTCGGAATTACAGAGATAGGGAGAGGGTGAGGGAGGAGGATGGGTAGAATAGGTTACACAGATAGGGAGAGGGAGAGGGAGGGGGACGGAGGGACGGTGATGCAGAGATAGGGAGAGGGTGAGGGATGAGGACGGAGGGTCGGGGTTGCAGAGATAGGGAGAGGGTGAGGGAGGAGGATGGGGAGTGTAGGGGTTACAGAGATAGGTAGAGGGTGAGGGAGGAGGACGGAGGGTCGGGGATGCAGAGATAGGGAGAGGCTGAGGGAGGAGGACGGAGGGTCGGGGTTACAGAGATAGGGAGAGGGTGAGGGAGGAGGACGGAGGGTCGAGGTTGCAGAGATAGCGAGAGGGTGAGGGAGGAGGATGGGGAGAGTAGGGGTTACAGAGATAGGGAGAGGGTGAGGGAGGAGGATGGTGAGTGTAGGGGTTACAGAGATAGGGAGAGGGTGAGGGAGGAGGACCGAGGGATGTGGTTGCAGAGATAGGGAGAGGGTGAGGGAGGAGGATGGGGAGTGTAGGGGTTACAGAGTTAGGGAGAGGGTGAGGGAGGAGGATTGGGAGTGCAGGTGTTACAGAGATAGGGAATGGGTGAGTGAGGAGGGACGGAGGGTCGAGGTTACATAGGGAGAGGGGAGGAGGAGGATGGGGAGTGTAGGGGTTACAGAGATAAGGAGAGGGTGAGGGAGGAGGATGGGGAGTGTAGGGGTTACAGAGATAGGGAGAGGGGAGGGAGGAGGATGGGGAGTGTAGGGGTTACAGAGATAGGGAGAGGGTGAGGGAGGAGGATGGGGAGAATAGAAGATTACACAGATAGGGAGAGGGTGAGTGAGGAGGACGGAGGGTCGGGGTTGCAAAGATAGGGAGAGGGTGAGGGAGGAGGATGGGGAGCGTAGGGGTTACAGAGATAGGGAGAGGGTGAGGTTTGGAGGATGTGGAGTGTAGGGGTTACAGAGATAGGGAGAGGGTGAGGGAGGAGGATGGGGAGTGTAGGGGTTACAGAGATAGGGAGAGTGTGAGGGAGGAGGATGGGGAGTGTAGCGTTACATAGATAGGGAGAGAGGGAGGGAGGAGGACCGAGGGTTGGGGTTGCAGAGGTAGGGAGAGGAGGAGGGAGGAGGATGGGGAGCGTAGGGGTTACAGAGATAGGAAGAGGGTGAGGGAGGAGGACGGACGGTCGGGGTTACAGAGGTAGGGAAAGGAGGAGGGAGGAGGATGGGGATCGTAGGGGTTACAGAGATAGGGAGAGGGTGAGGGAGGAGGACGGGGGAGTGTAGAGGTTACATAGATAGGGAGAGGGTGAGGGAGGAGAATTGGGGAGTGTAGGGGTTGCAGAGATAGGGAGAGGGTGAGGGAGGAGGATTGGGAGTGCAGGTGTTACAGAGATAGGGAATGGGTGAGTGAGGAGGACGGAGGGTCGAGGTTACATAGGGAGAGGGGAGGGAGGAGGATGGGGAGTGTAGGGGTTACAGAGATAAGGAGAGGGGTGAGGGAGGAGGATGGGGAGTGTAGGGGTTACAGAGATAGGGAGAGGGGAGGGAGGAGGATGGGGAGTGTAGGGGTTACAGAGATAGGGAGAGGGTGAGGGAGGAGGATGGGGAGAATAGAAGATTACACAGATAGGGAGAGGGTGAGGGAGGAGGACGGAGGGTCGGGGTTGCAAAGATAGGGAGAGGGTGAGGGAGGAGGATGGGGAGCGTAGGGGTTACAGAGATAGGGAGAGGGTGAGGGAGGAGGATGTGGAGTGTAGGGGTTACAGAGATAGGGAGAGGGGTGAGGGAGGAGGATGGGGAGTGTAGGGGTTACAGAGATAGGGAGAGTGTGAGGGAGGAGGATGGGAGTGTAGCGTTACATAGATAGGGAGAGAGGGAGGGAGGAGGACCGAGGGTTGGGGTTGCAGAGGTAGGGAGAGGAGGAGGGAGGAGGATGGGGAGCGTAGGGGTTACAGAGATAGGAAGAGGGTGAGGGAGGAGGACGGACGGTCGGGGTTACAGAGGTAGGGAAAGGAGGAGGGAGGAGGATGGGGATCGTAGTGGTTACAGAGATAGGGAGAGGGTGAGGGAGGAGGACGGGGAGTGTAGAGGTTACAGAGATAGGGAGAGGGTGAGGGAGGAGAATGGGGAGTGTAGGGGTTGCAGAGATAGGGAGAGGGTGAGGGGTGAGGACGGATGGTCGGGGATGCAGAGATATGGAGAGAGTAAGGGAGGAGGATGGAGGGTCGGGGTTACAGAGATAGAGTGAGGGTGAGGGAGGAGGATGGGGAGTGTAGGGGTTACAGAGTTAGGGAGAGGGTGAAGGAGGAGAATGGGGAGTGTAGGGGTTACAGAGATAGGGAGAGGGCGAGGGAGGAGCACGGAGGGTGGAGGTTACAGAGATAGGGAGAGGGGAGGGAGGAGGATGGGGGAGTGTAGGGGTTACAGAGATAGGGAGAGGGTGAGGGAGGAGGATGGGCAGTGTAGGGGTTACAGATAGCGAGAGGGTGAGGGAGGAGGATGGAGGGTCGGGGTTGCAGAGATAGGGAGAGGGGGAGGAGGAGGATGGGGAGTGTAGGGGTTGCAGAAATAGGTAGAGGGTGAGGGAGGGCGACGGAGGGTCGGTGATGCAGAGATAGCTAGAGGGTGAGGGATGAGGACGGAGGGTCTGGGTTGCAGAGATAGGGAGAGGGTGAGGGAGGAGGATGGGGAGTGTAGGGGTTACAGAGATAGGGAGAGGGTGAGGGAGGAGGATGGGAGTGTAGGGGTTACAGAAATATGGAGAGGGTGAGGAAGGAGCACGGAGGGTCGAGGTTACAGAGATAGGGAGAGGGGAGGGAGGAGGATGGGGAGTGTAGGTGTTACAGAGATAGGGAGAGGGTGAGGGAGGAGGACGGAGGGTCGGGGTTGCAGAGATAGGGAGAGTGTGAGGGAGGAGGATGGAGAGTGTAGGGGTTACAGAGATAGGGAGAGGGAGAGGGAGAGGATGGGGACTGTAGGGGTTGCAGAAATAGGTAGAGGGTGAGGGAGGGGGACGGAGGGTCGGTGATGCAGAGATAGGGAGAGGGTGAGGGATGAGGACGGAGGGTCGCGGTTGCAGAGATAGGGAGAGGGTGAGGGAGGAGGATGGGGAG
>NW_026780289.1:0-43737 GCF_030144855.1 Hypanus sabinus | reverse complement strand
GAACATTCACTCTCTGTCTGACCCCGGGAGTGTGAGATGGGACCGTGTAGAGCAATAATCACTCTGTGTCTGACCCCGGGAGTGTGATGGGACGGTGTGGAGTGAGATTCACTCTGTGTCTGACACCGGCAGTGTTTGATGGGACCGTGTTGAGGAATAATCACTCTGTGTATGACCCAGGGAGTGTGTGACGGGACCGTGTGGAGGGAGATTCACTCTATGTCTGACCCCGGGAGTGTGTGATGGGCGGTGTAGAGGAATAATCACTCTGTGTCTGACCCCGGGAGAGTGTGTTGGGACGGTGTGGACGGAGATTCACTTTGTGTCCGACCCCGGGAGTGTTCCATGGGACCGTGTAGAGGAATAATCACTCTGTGTCTGACAAACGGGAGCGTTTGATGAGACCGTGTAGAGGAATAATCACTCTGTGTCTGACCCCGGGTGTGTTTGATGGGACCTTGTAGAGGAATAATCACTCTGTGTCGGACCCCGGGAGTGTGTGATGGGACGGCGTGGCGGGAGATTCACTCTGTGTCTGACCCCGGGAGTTTTTGATGGGACCGTGTAGAGGAATAATCACTCTGTGTCTTACCCCGGGAGAGTGTGATGGGACGGTGTGGAAGGAGATTCACACTGTGTCTGACACCGGGAGTGTGTGATGGTACCGTGTAGAGGAATAATCACTCTGTGTCTGACCCCGGAAGAGTGTGATGTGACCGTGTAGAGGAATAATTTCTCTGTGTCTGACCCCGGGAGTGTTTGATGGGACCGTGTAGAGGAATAATCTCACTGTGTCTGACCCCGGGAGTGTTTGATGGTACCGTGTGGAGGAATAATCTCTCTGTGTCTGACCCCGGGAGTGTGTGACGGGACGGTGAGGATTGAGATACACTCTGTGCCTGACCCCCGGTGTGATTGATGGGACCGTGTAGAGGAATAATCTCTCCGTGTCTGACCCCGGGAGTGTGTGATGGGACGGTGTGGATTGTAGATTCACTCTGTGTCTGACCCGGGAGTGTATGATGGGACCTTGTAGTGGAATAATCACTCTGTGTCTTGCCCCCGGAGTGTTTGATGGGACCGTGTAGAGGAATAATAACTCTGTGTGAGACCCCCGGGAGCGTTTGATGGGACCGTGTCGAGGAATAATCACCCTGTGTCTGACCCCGGGAGAGATTGATGGGGCCGTGTAGAGGAATAATCACTCTGTGTCTGACCACGGAAGTGTTTGATGTGACCTTGTAGAGGAATAATGACTGTGTCTGACACCGGGTGTGTTTGATGGGACGTGTAGAGGAATAATCTCTCTGTGTCTGACCCCGGGTGTGTTTGATGGTACCGTGTAGAGGAATAATCTCTCTGTGTCTGACCCCGGGTGTGTGTGATTGGACGGTGAGGATTGAGATTCACTCTGTGTCTGACCCCGGGAGTGTTTGATGGGTCCGTGTAGAGGAATAATCTATCTGTGTCTGACCCCGGTAGTGTTTGATGGGACCTTGTAGAGGAATAATCACTCTGTGTCTTACCCCGGGAGTGTGTGATGGGACGGTGTGAGGGAGATTCACTCTGCGTCTGACCCGGGAGTTTTTGATGGGACCGCGTAGAGGAATAATAACACTGTGTCTGATCCTGGAGCGTTTGATGGTACCGTGTAGAGGAATAATCACTCTGTGTCTGACCACCGGGATCGTTTGATGGGGCCGCGTAGAGGAATAATCACTCTGTTTCTGACCCCGGGAATGTTTGATGGGACCGTGTAGAGGAATCATCAATCTGTGTCTGACCCCGGGAGAGTGTGATGGGACGGCGTAGAGGGAGATTCACTCTGTGTCTGACACGGTGAGAGTGTGATGGTACCGTGTTGAGGAATAATCACTCTGTGTCTGACCACGGAAGAGTTTGATGAGACCTTGCAGAGGAATAATGACTCTGTGTCTGACACCGGGATTGTTTGATGGGACCGTGTAGAGTAATAATCTCTCTGTGTCTGACCCCGGGAGTGTTTGACGGTACCGTGTAGAGGAATAATCTCTCTGTGACTGACCCCGGGAGTGTGTGATGGGACGGTGTGGAGGGAGATTCACTCCGTGTCTGACCCCGGGAGTGTTTGATTGGACTGTGTAGAGGAATAATCCCTCTGTGTCTGACCCTGGGAGTGTGTGATGGGACTGTGTGGAGGGAGATTCACAGTGTGTCTGACCCCGGGAGTGTTTGATTGAATCATGTAGAGGAATAATCACTCTGTGTTTCACCACGGGAGTGTGTGATGGGACGGTGTGGAGGGAGATTCATTCTGTGTCTGACACCAGAAGTGTTTGATGGGACCGTGTAGAGGAATAATCACACTGTGTCTGACCACGGGAGTGTGTGATGGGACGGTGTGGAGGGAGATTCACTCTGTGTCGGACCCCGGGATTGTTTGATTGGACCGTGTAGAGGAAAAATCACTCTTTGTCTGACCTCGGGAGTGTGTGATGGGACGGTGTGGAGGGAGATTCACTGTGTGTCTAACCCCGGGAGAGTGTGATGGGCGGTGTAGAGGAATAATCACACTGTGGCTGACCCCGGGAGAGTTTGATGGGACCGTGTAGAGTAATAATCACTCTGTGTCTGACCCCGGGAGTGTTTGACTGGACCGTGTAGAGGAAAAATCACTCTGTGTCTGACCACGGGAGTGTGTGATGGGACGGTGTGGAGGGAGATTCACTCTGTGTCTGACCCCGGGAGAGTGTGATGGGCGGTGTAGAGGAATAATCTCTCTGTGTCTGACCCGGGAGTGTTTGATGGTACCGTGTAGAGGAATAATCTCTCTGTGTCTGACCCCGGGAGTGTGTGATGGGCGGTGTAGAGGTATAATCAATCTGTGTCTGACCCCGGGAGTTCGTGACGGGACGGTGTGGATGGAGATTCACTCTGTGTCTGACCCCGGGAGTGTTTGATGGGACCGTGTAGAGGAATAATCACTCTGTCTGACGCCGGTAGTGTGTGTTGGGACGGTGTGGACGGAGATTCACTCTGTGTCCGACCCCGGGAGTGTTTCATGGGACCGTGTAAAGGAATAATCACTCCTTGTCTGACACACGGGAGCGTTTGATTGGAACGTGTAGAGGAATAATCACTCTGTGTCTGACCCCGGGAGTGTTTGATGGGACCGTGTAGAGGAATAATCACTGTGTGTCTGACCCCGGCAGAGTGTGATGGGACAGTGTTGAAGGAGATTCACCCTGTGTCTGACACCGGGAGAGTGTAATGGTACCGTGTAGAGGAATAATCTCTCTGTGTCTGACCAGGGAAGAGTTTGATGAGACCTTGTAGAGGAATGATGACTCTGTGTCTGACACCGGGATTGTGTGATGGTACCGTGTAGAGGAATAATCTCTCTGTGTCTGACCCCGGGAGTGTGTGATTGGACGGTGAGGATTGAGATTCACTCTGTGTCTGACCCCGGGAGAGCTTGATGGGGCCGCGCAGAGGAATAATCACTCTGTTTCTGACCCCGCGAATGTTTGATGGGACCGCGTAGAGGAATATTCACTCTGTGTCTGACACCGGGATTGTGTGATGGGACCGTGTAGAGGAATAATCTCTCTGTGTCTGACCCCGGGAGCGTTTGATGGTACCGTGTAGAGGAATAATCTCTCTGTGTCTGACCCCGGGAGAGTGTGATGGGACGGTGTGGAGGGAAATTCAGTCTGTGTCTGACCCCGGGAGTGTTTGATGGGACCGTGTAGAGGAATAATCACACTGTGTCTGACCCCGGGAGCGTGTGATGGGACGGCGTGGAGGGAGATTCACTCTGTGTCTGACCCGGGAGTGTTGATGGGACCGTGTAGAAGAATAATCACTCTGTGTCTTCCCCAGGGAGAGTGCGATGGGACGGAGTGGAAGGAGATTCACACTGTGTCTGACACCGGGAGTGTGTGATGGTACCGTGTAGAGGAATAATCACTCTGTGTCTGACCACAGGAGTGTGTGATGGAACGGTGTGGAGGGAGATTCACTCTGTGTCTGACCCCGGGATTGTTTGATTGGACCGTGTAGAGGAAAAATCACTCTGTCTGACCTCGGGAGTGTGTGATGGGACGGTGTGGGAGGGAGATTCACTCTGTGTCTAACCCCGGGAGAGTGTGATGGGCGGCGTAGAGGAATAATCACTCTGTGGCTGACTCCGTGAGTGTTTGATGGGACCGTGTAGGGGAATAATCACTCTGTGTCTGACCCCGGGAGTGTATGATGGGACGGTGTGGAGGGAGATTCACTCTGTGTCTGACCCCGGGAGTGTGTGATGGGACCGTGTAGAGGAATAATCACTCTGTTTCTGAGCCCGGGAGTGTGTGATGGAACAATGTAGAGGAATAATCCCTGTGTGTCTGACCCTGGGAGTGTGTGATGGGACTGTGTGGAAGGAGATTCACACAGTGTCTGACCCCGGGAGTGTTTGATGGAACCATGTAGAGGAATAATCACTCTGTGTTTGACCACAGGAGTGTGTGATGGAACGGTGTGGAGGGAGATTCACTCTGTGTCTGACCCCGGGATTGTTTGATTGGACCGTGTAGAGGAAAAATCACTCTTTGTCTGACCTCGGAGTGTGTGATGGGACGGTGTGGAGGGAGATTCACTGTGTGTCTAACCCCGGGAGAGTGTGATGGGCGGTGTAGAGGAATAATCACACTGTGGCTGACCCCGGGAGAGTTGATGGGACCGTGTAGAGTAATAATCACTCTGTGTCTGACCCCGGGAGTGTTTGACTGGACCGTGTAGAGGAAAAATCACTCTGTGTCTGACCACGGGAGTGTGTGATGGGACGGTGTGGAGGGAGATTCACTCTGTGTCTGACCCCGGGGAGAGTGTGATGGGCGGTGTAGAGGAATAATCTCTCTGTGTCTGACCCCGGGAGTGTTTGATGGTACCGTGTAGAGGAATAATCTCTCTGTGTCTGACCCCGGGAGTGTGTGATGGGCGGTGTAGAGGTATAATCAATCTGTGTCTGACCCCGGGAGTGTGTGATGGGACGGTGTGGACGGAGATTCACTCTGTGTCTGACCCCGGGAGTGTTTGATGGGACCGTGTAGATGAATAATCACTCCGTGTCTGACCCCGGGAGTGTGTGATGGGACGGTGTGGAGGGAGATTCACTCTGTGTCTGACCCCGGGAGTGTTTGATGGAACCGTGTAGAGGAATAATCACTCTGTGTTTGACCACGGGAGTGTGTGATGCGTCGGTGTAGAGGATTAATCACTCTGTGTCTGATCACGGGTGTGTGTGTTGGTACCGTGTAGAGGAATAATCACTCTCTGTCTGACCACGGAAGAGTCTGATGGGCGGTGTAGAGGAATAATCACTCTGCGGCTGACCCCGGGAGTGTTTGATTGGACCGTGTAGAGGAATAATCACTCTGTGTCTGACCACGGGATTCTATGATGGGACGGTGTGGAGGAGATTCAGTCTGTGTCTGACCCCGAGAGTGTGTGATGGGACCGTGTAGAGGAATAATCAGTCTGTGTCTGAACCGGGAGAGTGTGTTGGTACGGTGTGGGGGGAGATTCAGTCTGTGTCTTATCCCGGGAGTGTGTGATGGGACGATTTGCTGGGTGATTCAATCTGTGTCTGACCCAGGGAGTGTGTGATGGGCGGTGTAGAGGAACATTCACTCTCTGTCTGACCCCGGGAGTGTGAGATGGGACCGTGTAGAGCAATAATCACTCTGTGTCTGACCCCGGGAGTGTGATGGACGGTGTGGAGTGAGATTCACTCTGTGTCTGACACCGGCAGTGTTTGATGGGACCGTGTTGAGGAATAATCACTCTGTGTATGACCCAGGGAGTGTGTGACGGGACCGTGTGGAGGGAGATTCACTCTATGTCTGACCCCGGGAGTGTGTGATGGGCGGTGTAGAGGAATAATCACTCTGTGTCTGACCCCGGGAGAGTGTGTTGGGACGGTGTGGACGGAGATTCACTTTGTGTCCGCCCCGGGAGTGTTCCATGGGACCGTGTAGAGGAATAATCACTCTGTGTCTGACAAACGGGAGCGTTTGATGAGACCGTGTAGAGGAATAATCACTCTGTGTCTGACCCCGGGTGTGTTTGATGGGACCTTGTAGAGGAATAATCACTCTGTGTCGGACCCCGGGAGTGTGTGATGGGACGGCGTGGCGGGAGATTCACTCTGTGTCTGACCCCGGGAGTTTTTGATGGGACCGTGTAGAGGAATAATCACTCTGTGTCTTACCCCGGGAGAGTGTGATGGGACGGTGTGGAAGGAGATTCACACTGTGTCTGACACCGGGAGTGTGTGATGGTACCGTGTAGAGGAATAATCACTCTGTGTCTGACCCCGGAAGAGTGTGATGTGACCGTGTAGAGGAATAATTTCTCTGTGTCTGACCCCGGGAGTGTTTGATGGGACCGTGTAGAGGAATAATCTCACTGTGTCTGACCCCGGGAGTGTTTGATGGTACCGTGTGGAGGAATAATCTCTCTGTGTCTGACCCCGGGAGTGTGTGACGGGACGGTGAGGATTGAGATACACTCTGTGCCTGACCCCCGGTGTGATTGATGGGACCGTGTAGAGGAATAATCTCTCCGTGTCTGACCCCGGGAGTGTGTGATGGGACGGTGTGGATTGAGATTCACTCTGTGTCTGACCCCGGGAGTGTATGATGGGACCTTGTAGTGGAATAATCACTCTGTGTCTTGCCCCCGGAGTGTTTGATGGGACCGTGTAGAGGAATAATAACTCTGTGTGAGACCCCCGGGAGCGTTTGATGGGACCGTGTCGAGGAATAATCACCCTGTGTCTGACCCCGGGAGAGATTGATGGGGCCGTGTAGAGGAATAATCACTCTGTGTCTGACCACGGAAGTGTTTGATGTGACCTTGTAGAGGAATAATGACTGTGTCTGACACCGGGTGTGTTTGATGGGACCGTGTAGAGGAATAATCTCTCTGTGTCTGACCCCGGGTGTGTTTGATGGTACCGTGTAGAGGAATAATCTCTCTGTGTCTGACCCCGGGTGTGTGTGATTGGACGGTGAGGATTGAGATTCACTCTGTGTCTGACCCCGGGAGTGTTTGATGGGTCCGTGTAGAGGAATAATCTATCTGTGTCTGACCCCGGTAGTGTTTGATGGGACCTTGTAGAGGAATAATCACTCTGTGTCTTACCCCGGGAGTGTGTGATGGGACGGTGTGAGGGAGATTCACTCTGCGTCTGACCCCGGGAGTTTTTGATGGGACCGCGTAGAGGAATAATAACACTGTGTCTGATCCTGGGAGCGTTTGATGGTACCGTGTAGAGGAATAATCACTCTGTGTCTGACCACCGGGATCGTTTGATGGGGCCGCGTAGAGGAATAATCACTCTGTTTCTGACCCCGGAATGTTTGATGGGACCGTGTAGAGGAATCATCAATCTGTGTCTGACCCCGGGAGAGTGTGATGGGACGGCGTAGAGGGAGATTCACTCTGTGTCTGACACGGTGAGAGTGTGATGGTACCGTGTTGAGGAATAATCACTCTGTGTCTGACCACGGAAGAGTTTGATGAGACCTTGCAGAGGAATAATGACTCTGTGTCTGACACCGGGATTGTTTGATGGGACCGTGTAGAGTAATAATCTCTCTGTGTCTGACCCCGGGAGTGTTTGACGGTACCGTGTAGAGGAATAATCTCTCTGTGACTGACCCCGGGAGTGTGTGATGGGACGGTGTGGAGGGAGATTCACTCCGTGTCTGACCCCGGGAGTGTTTGATTGGACTGTGTAGAGGAATAATCCCTCTGTGTCTGACCCTGGGAGTGTGTGATGGGACTGTGTGGAGGGAGATTCACAGTGTGTCTGACCCCGGGAGTGTTTGATTGAATCATGTAGAGGAATAATCACTCTGTGTTTCACCACGGGAGTGTGTGATGGGACGGTGTGGAGGGAGATTCATTCTGTGTCTGACACCAGAAGTGTTTGATGGGACCGTGTAGAGGAATAATCACACTGTGTCTGACCACGGGAGTGTGTGATGGGACGGTGTGGAGGGAGATTCACTCTGTGTCGGACCCCGGGATTGTTTGATTGGACCGTGTAGAGGAAAAATCACTCTTTGTCTGACCTCGGGAGTGTGTGATGGGACGGTGTGGAGGGAGATTCACTGTGTGTCTAACCCCGGGAGAGTGTGATGGGCGGTGTAGAGGAATAATCACACTGTGGCTGACCCCGGGAGAGTTTGATGGGACCGTGTAGAGTAATAATCACTCTGTGTCTGACCCCGGGAGTGTTTGACTGGACCGTGTAGAGGAAAATCACTCTGTGTCTGACCACGGGAGTGTGTGATGGGACGGTGTGGAGGGAGATTCACTCTGTGTCTGACCCCGGGAGAGTGTGATGGGCGGTGTAGAGGAATAATCTCTCTGTGTCTGACCCCGGGAGTGTTTGATGGTACCGTGTAGAGGAATAATCTCTCTGTGTCTGACCCCGGGAGTGTGTGATGGGCGGTGTAGAGGTATAATCAATCTGTGTCTGACCCCGGGAGTTCGTGACGGGACGGTGTGGATGGAGATTCACTCTGTGTCTGACCCCGGGAGTGTTTGATGGGACCGTGTAGAGGAATAATCACTCTGTCTGACGCCGGTAGTGTGTGTTGGGACGGTGTGGACGGAGATTCACTCTGTGTCCGACCCCGGGAGTGTTTCATGGGACCGTGTAAAGGAATAATCACTCCTTGTCTGACACACGGGAGCGTTTGATTGGAACGTGTAGAGGAATAATCACTCTGTGTCTGACCCCGGGAGTGTTTGATGGGACCGTGTAGAGGAATAATCACTGTGTGTCTGACCCCGGCAGAGTGTGATGGGACAGTGTTGAAGGAGATTCAACCCTGTGTCTGACACCGGGAGAGTGTAATGGTACCGTGTAGAGGAATAATCTCTCTGTGTCTGACCAGGGAAGAGTTTGATGAGACCTTGTAGAGGAATGATGACTCTGTGTCTGACACCGGGATTGTGTGATGGTACCGTGTAGAGGAATAATCTCTCTGTGTCTGACCCCGGGAGTGTGTGATTGGACGGTGAGGATTGAGATTCACTCTGTGTCTGACCCCGGGAGAGCTTGATGGGGCCGCGCAGAGGAATAATCACTCTGTTTCTGACCCCGCGAATGTTTGATGGGACCGCGTAGAGGAATATTCACTCTGTGTCTGACACCGGGATTGTGTGATGGGACCGTGTAGAGGAATAATCTCTCTGTGTCTGACCCCGGGAGCGTTTGATGGTACCGTGTAGAGGAATAATCTCTCTGTGTCTGACCCCGGGAGAGTGTGATGGGACGGTGTGGAGGGAAATTCAGTCTGTGTCTGACCCCGGGAGTGTTTGATGGGACCGTGTAGAGGAATAATCACACTGTGTCTGACCCCGGGAGCGTGTGATGGGACGGTGTGGAGGGAGATTCACTCTGTGTCTGACCCGGAGAGTGTGATGGGCGGTGTAGAGGAATAATCTCTCTGTGTCTGACCCCGGGAGTGTTTGATGGTACCGTGTAGAGGAATAATCTCTCTGTGTCTGACCCCGGGAGTGTGTGATGGGCGGTGTAGAGGTATAATCAATCTGTGTCTGACCCCGGGAGTTCGTGACGGGACGGTGTGGATGGAGATTCACTCTGTGTCTGACCCCGGGAGTGTTTGATGGGACCGTGTAGAGGAATAATCACTCTGTCTGACGCCGGTAGTGTGTGTTGGGACGGTGTGGACGGAGATTCACTCTGTGTCCGACCCCGGGAGTGTTTCATGGGACCGTGTAAAGGAATAATCACTCCTTGTCTGACACACGGGAGCGTTTGATTGGAACGTGTAGAGGAATAATCACTCTGTGTCTGACCCCGGGAGTGTTTGATGGGACCGTGTAGAGGAATAATCACTGTGTGTCTGACCCCGGCAGAGTGTGATGGGACAGTGTTGAAGGAGATTCACCCTGTGTCTGACACCGGGAGAGTGTAATGGTACCGTGTAGAGGAATAATCTCTCTGTGTCTGACCAGGGAAGAGTTTGATGAGACCTTGTAGAGGAATGATGACTCTGTGTCTGACACCGGGATTGTGTGATGGTACCGTGTAGAGGAATAATCTCTCTGTGTCTGACCCCGGGAGTGTGTGATTGGACGGTGAGGATTGAGATTCACTCTGTGTCTGACCCCGGGAGAGCTTGATGGGGCCGCGCAGAGGAATAATCACTCTGTTTCTGACCCCGCGAATGTTTGATGGGACCGCGTAGAGGAATATTCACTCTGTGTCTGACACCGGGATTGTGTGATGGGACCGTGTAGAGGAATAATCTCTCTGTGTCTGACCCCGGGAGCGTTTGATGGTACCGTGTAGAGGAATAATCTCTCTGTGTCTGACCCCGGGAGAGTGTGATGGGACGGTGTGGAGGGAAATTCAGTCTGTGTCTGACCCCGGGAGTGTTTGATGGGACCGTGTAGAGGAATAATCACACTGTGTCTGACCCCGGGAGCGTGTGATGGGACGGCGTGGAGGGAGATTCACTCTGTGTCTGACCCCGGGAGTGTTTGATGGGACCGTGTAGAAGAATAATCACTCTGTGTCTTCCCCAGGGAGAGTGCGATGGGACGGAGTGGAAGGAGATTCACACTGTGTCTGACACCGGGAGTGTGTGATGGTACCGTGTAGAGGAATAATCACTCTGTGTCTGACCACAGGAGTGTGTGATGGAACGGTGTGGAGGGAGATTCACTCTGTGTCTGACCCCGGGATTGTTTGATTGGACCGTGTAGAGGAAAAATCACTCTGTCTGACCTCGGGAGTGTGTGATGGGACGGTGTGGAGGGAGATTCACTCTGTGTCTAACCCCGGGAGAGTGTGATGGGCGGCGTAGAGGAATAATCACTCTGTGGCTGACTCCGTGAGTGTTTGATGGGACCGTGTAGGGGAATAATCACTCTGTGTCTGACCCCGGGAGTGTATGATGGGACGGTGTGGAGGGAGATTCACTCTGTGTCTGACCCCGGGAGTGTGTGATGGGACCGTGTAGAGGAATAATCACTCTGTTTCTGAGCCCGGGAGTGTGTGATGGAACAATGTAGAGGAATAATCCCTGTGTGTCTGACCCTGGGAGTGTGTGATGGGACTGTGTGGAAGGAGATTCACACAGTGTCTGACCCCGGGAGTGTTTGATGGAACCATGTAGAGGAATAATCACTCTGTGTTTGACCACAGGAGTGTGTGATGGAACGGTGTGGAGGGAGATTCACTCTGTGTCTGACCCCGGGATTGTTTGATTGGACCGTGTAGAGGAAAAATCACTCTTTGTCTGACCTCGGGAGTGTGTGATGGGACGGTGTGGAGGGAGATTCACTGTGTGTCTAACCCCGGGAGAGTGTGATGGGCGGTGTAGAGGAATAATCACACTGTGGCTGACCCCGGGAGAGTTTGATGGGACCGTGTAGAGTAATAATCACTCTGTGTCTGACCCCGGGAGTGTTTGACTGGACCGTGTAGAGGAAAAATCACTCTGTGTCTGACCACGGGAGTGTGTGATGGGACGGTGTGGAGGGAGATTCACTCTGTGTCTGACCCCGGGAGAGTGTGATGGGCGGTGTAGAGGAATAATCTCTCTGTGTCTGACCCCGGGAGTGTTTGATGGTACCGTGTAGAGGAATAATCTCTCTGTGTCTGACCCCGGGAGTGTGTGATGGGCGGTGTAGAGGTATAATCAATCTGTGTCTGACCCCGGGAGTTCGTGACGGGACGGTGTTGATGGAGATTCACTCTGTGTCTGACCCCGGGAGTGTTTGATGGGACCGTGTAGAGGAATAATCACTCTGTCTGACGCCGGTAGTGTGTGTTGGGACGGTGTGGACGGAGATTCACTCTGTGTCCGACCCCGGGAGTGTTTCATGGGACCGTGTAGAGGAATAATCACTCCTTGTCTGACACACGGGAGCGTTTGATTGGAACGTGTAGAGGAATAATCACTCTGTGTCTGACCCCGGGAGTGTTTGATGGGACCGTGTAGAGGAATAATCACTGTGTGTCTGACCCCGGCAGAGTGTGATGGGACAGTGTTGAAGGAGATTCACCCTGTGTCTGACACCGGGAGAGTGTAATGGTACCGTGTAGAGGAATAATCTCTCTGTGTCTGACCAGGGAAGAGTTTGATGAGACCTTGTAGAGGAATGATGACTCTGTGTCTGACACCGGGATTGTGTGATGGTACCGTGTAGAGGAATAATCTCTCTGTGTCTGACCCCGGGAGTGTGTGATTGGACGGTGAGGATTGAGATTCACTCTGTGTCTGACCCCGGGAGAGCTTGATGGGGCCGCGCAGAGGAATAATCACTCTGTTTCTGACCCCGCGAATGTTTGATGGGACCGCGTAGAGGAATATTCACTCTGTGTCTGACACCGGGATTGTGTGATGGGACCGTGTAGAGGAATAATCTCTCTGTGTCTGACCCCGGGAGCGTTTGATGGTACCGTGTAGAGGAATAATCTCTCTGTGTCTGACCCCGGGAGAGTGTGATGGGACGGTGTGGAGGGAAATTCAGTCTGTGTCTGACCCCGGGAGTGTTTGATGGGACCGTGTAGAGGAATAATCACACTGTGTCTGACCCCGGGAGCGTGTGATGGGACGGCGTGGAGGGAGATTCACTCTGTGTCTGACCCCGGGAGTGTTTGATGGGACCGTGTAGAAGAATAATCACTCTGTGTCTTCCCCAGGGAGAGTGCGATGGGACGGAGTGGAAGGAGATTCACACTGTGTCTGACACCGGGAGTGTGTGATGGTACCGTGTAGAGGAATAATCACTCTGTGTCTGACCACAGGAGTGTGTGATGGAACGGTGTGGAGGGAGATTCACTCTGTGTCTGACCCCGGGATTGTTTGATTGGACCGTGTAGAGGAAAAATCACTCTGTCTGACCTCGGGAGTGTGTGATGGGACGGTGTGGAGGGAGATTCACTCTGTGTCTAACCCCGGGAGAGTGTGATGGGCGGCGTAGAGGAATAATCACTCTGTGGCTGACTCCGTGAGTGTTTGATGGGACCGTGTAGGGGAATAATCACTCTGTGTCTGACCCCGGGAGTGTATGATGGGACGGTGTGGAGGGAGATTCACTCTGTGTCTGACCCCGGGAGTGTGTGATGGGACCGTGTAGAGGAATAATCACTCTGTTTCTGAGCCCGGGAGTGTGTGATGGAACAATGTAGAGGAATAATCCCTGTGTGTCTGACCCTGGGAGTGTGTGATGGGACTGTGTGGAAGGAGATTCACACAGTGTCTGACCCCGGGAGTGTTTGATGGAACCATGTAGAGGAATAATCACTCTGTGTTTGACCACAGGAGTGTGTGATGGAACGGTGTGGAGGGAGATTCACTCTGTGTCTGACCCCGGGATTGTTTGATTGGACCGTGTAGAGGAAAAATCACTCTGTCTGACCTCGGGAGTGTGTGATGCGACGGTGTGGAGGGAGATTCACTCTGTGTCTAACCCCGGGAGAGTGTGATGGGCGGCGTAGAGGAATAATCACTCTGTGGCTGACCCCGGGAGTGTTTGATGGGACCGTGTAGGGGAATAATCACTCTGTGTCTGACCCCGGGAGTGTGTGATGGGACGGCGTGGAGGGAGATTCTCTCTGTGTCTGACCCCGGGAGTGTTTGATGGGACCGTGTAGAGGAATAATCACTGTGTGTCTGACCCCGGCAGAGTGTGATGGGACAGTGTTGAAGGAGATTCACCCTGTGTCTGACACCGGGAGAGTGTAATGGTACCGTGTAGAGGAATAATCTCTCTGTGTCTGACCAGGGAAGAGTTTGATGAGACCTTGTAGAGGAATGATGACTCTGTGTCTGACACCGGGATTGTGTGATGGGACCGTGTAGAGGAATAATCTCTCTGTGTCTGACCCCGGGAGCGTTTGATGGTACCGTGTAGAGGAATAATCTCTCTGTGTCTGACCCCGGGAGAGTGTGATGGGACGGTGTGGAGGGAAATTCAGTCTGTGTCTGACCCCGGGAGTGTTTGATGGGACCGTGTAGAGGAATAATCACTCTGTGTCTGACCCCGGAAGAGTTTGATGTGACCGTGTAGAGGAATAATGACTCTGTGTCTGACCCCGGGAGTATCTGATGGGACCGTGTAGAGGAATAATTACTCTGTGTCTGACCCCGGGATTGTATGATGGGACGGTGTGGAGGGAGATTCAGTCTGTGTCTGACCCCGGGAGTGTGTGATGGGACCGTGTAGAGGAATAATCAGTCTGTGTCTGACCCGGGAGAGTGTGTTGGTACGGTGTGGAGGGAGATTCAGTCTGTGTCTTACACCGGGAGTGTGTGATGGGACGGTGTGGAGGGAGATTCACTCTGTGTCTGACCCCTGCAGTGTTTGATGGTACCGTGTAGAGGAATAATCTCTCTGTGTCTGACCCTGGGAGTGTATGATTGGACGGTGAGGATTGAGATTCACTCTGTGTCTGACCCCGGGAGAGTTTGATGGGGCCGCGTAGAGGATTAAACACTCTGTTTCTGACCCCGGGAATGTTTGATGGGACAGTGTAGAGGAATAATCACTCTGAGTCTGACAACAGGGAGTGTGTGATGGGACGGCGTGGAGGGAGATTCACTCTGTGTCTGACCCCGGGAGAGTTTGATGGGGCCGCGCAGAGGAATAATCACTCTGTTTCTGACCCCGCGAATGTTTGATGGGACCGCGTAGAGGAATAATCACTCTGTGTCTGAACCCGGGAGTGTGTGATGGAACGGCGTGGAGGGAGATTCACTCTGTGTCAGACCCCGGGAGAGTTTGATGGGACCGTGTAGAGGAATATTCACTGTGTGTCTGACCCCGGCAGAGTGTGATGGGACAGTGTTGAAGGAGATTCACCCTGTGTCTGACACCGGGAGAGTGTGATGGGACCGTGTAGAGGAATAATCTCTCTGTGTCTGACACCGGGCGTGTTTGATGGTACCGTGTAGAGGAATAATCTCTCTGTGTCTGACCCCGGGAGTGTGTGATGGGACGGTGAGGATTGAGATTCACACTGTGTCTGACCCCGGGAGTGTTTGATGGGACCGTGTAGAGGAATATTCTCTCTGTGTCTGACCCCGGGAGTGTGTGATGGGACGGTGAGGATTGAGATTCACTCTGCGTCTGACCCCGGGAGTGTTTGATTGGACGGTGTGGAGGGAGATTCACTATGTGTCTGACCCCGGAAGTGTGTGATGGGACCGTGTAGAGGAATAATCTCTCTGTGTCTGACCCCGGGAGAGTGTGATGGGACGGTGTGGAGGGAAATTCAGTCTGTGTCTGACCCCGGGAGTGTTTGATGGGACCGTGTAGAGGAATAATCACACTGTGTCTGACCCCGGGAGCGTGTGATGGGACGGCGTGGAGGGAGATTCACTCTGTGTCTGACCCCGGGAGTGTTTGATGGGACCGTGTAGAGGAATAATCACTCTGTGTCTTACCCAGGGAGAGTGCGATGGGACGGAGTGGAAGGAGATTCACACTGTGTCTGACACCGGGAGTGTGTGATGGTACCGTGTAGAGGAATAATCACTCTGTGTCTGACCCCGGAAGAGTTTGATGTGACCGTGTAGAGGAATAATGACTCTGTGTCTGACCCCGGGAGTATCTGATGGGACCGTGTAGAGGAATAATTACTCTGTGTCTGACCCCGGGATTGTATGTTGGGACGGTGTGGAGGGAGATTCAGTCTGTGTCTGACCCCGGGAGTGTGTGATGGGACCGTGTAGAGGAATAATCCGTCTGTGTCTGACCCGGGAGAGTGTGTTGGTACGGTGTGGAGGGAGATTCAGTCTGTGTCTTACACCGGGAGTGTGCGATGGGACGGTGTGGAGGGAGATTCACTCTGTGTCTGACCCCTGCAGTGTTTGATGGTACCGTGTAGAGGAATAATCTCTCTGTGTCTGACCCTGGGAGTGTATGATTGGACGGTGAGGATTGAGATTCACTCTGTGTCTGACCCCGGGAGAGTTTGATGGGGCCGCGTAGAGGATTAAACACTCTGTTTCTGACCCCGGGAATGTTTGATGGGACAGTGTAGAGGAATAATCACTCTGAGTCTTGACACCGGGAGTGTGTGATGGGACGGCGTGGAGGGAGATTCACTCTGTGTCTGACCCCGGGAGAGTTTGATGGGACCGTGTAGAGGAATATTCACTGTGTGTCTGACCCCGGCAGAGTGTGATGGGACAGTGTTGAAGGAGATTCACCCTGTGTCTGACACCGGGAGAGTGTGATGGGACCGTGTAGAGGAATAATCTCTCTGTGTCTGACACCGGGCGTGTTTGATGGTACCGTGTAGAGGAATAATCTCTCTGTGTCTGACCCCGGGAGTGTGTGATGGGACGGTGAGGATTGAGATTCACACTGTGTCTGACCCCGGGAGTGTTTGATGGGACCGGGTAGAGGAATATTCTCTCTGTGTCTGACCCCGGGAGTGTGTGATGGGACGGTGAGGATTGAGATTCACTCTGCGTCTGACCCCGGGAGTGTTTGATTGGACGGTGTGGAGGGAGATTCACTATGTGTCTGACCCCGGAAGTGTGTGATGGGACCGTGTAGAGGAATAATCTCTCTGTGTCTGACCCCGGGAGAGTGTGATGGGACGGTGTGGAGGGAAATTCAGTCTGTGTCTGACCCCGGGAGTGTTTGATGGGACCGTGTAGAGGAATAATCACACTGTGTCTGACCCCGGGAGCGTGTGATGGGACGGCGTGGAGGGAGATTCACTCTGTGTCTGACCCCGGGAGTGTTTGATGGGACCGTGTAGAGGAATAATCACTCTGTGTCTTACCCAGGGAGAGTGCGATGGGACGGAGTGGAAGGAGATTCACACTGTGTCTGACACCGGGAGTGTGTGATGGTACCGTGTAGAGGAATAATCACTCTGTGTCTGACCCCGGAAGAGTTTGATGTGACCGTGTAGAGGAATAATGACTCTGTGTCTGACCCCGGGAGTATCTGATGGGACCGTGTAGAGGAATAATTACTCTGTGTCTGACCCCGGGATTGTATGATGGGACGGTGTGGAGGGAGATTCAGTCTGTGTCTGACCCCGGGAGTGTGTGATGGGACCGTGTAGAGGAATAATCAGTCTGTGTCTGACCCGGGAGAGTGTGTTGGTACGGTGTGGAGGGAGATTCAGTCTGTGTCTTACACCGGGAGTGTGTGATGGGACGGTGTGGAGGGAGATTCACTCTGTGTCTGACCCCTGCAGTGTTTGAAGGTACCGTGTAGAGGAATAATCTCTCTGTGTCTGACCCTGGGAGTGTATGATTGGACGGTGAGGATTGAGATTCACTCTGTGTCTGACCCCGGGAGAGTTTGATGGGGCCGCGTAGAGGATTAAACACTCTGTTTCTGACCCCGGGAATGTTTGATGGGACAGTGTAGAGGAATAATCACTCTGAGTCTGACACCGGGAGTGTGTGATGGGACGGCGTGGAGGGAGATTCACTCTGTGTCTGACCCCGGGAGAGTTTGATGGGGCCGCGCAGAGGAATAATCACTCTGTTTCTGACCCCGCGAATGTTTGATAGGACCGCGTAGAGGAATAATCACTCTGTGTCTGAACCCGGGAGTGTGTGATGGAACGGCGTGGAGGGAGATTCACTCTGTGTCAGACCCCGGGAGAGTTTGATGGGACCGTGTAGAGGAATATTCACTGTGTGTCTGACCCCGGCAGAGTGTGATGGGACAGTGTTGAAGGAGATTCACCCGGTGTCTGACACCGGGAGAGTGTGATGGGACCGTGTAGAGGAATATTCTCTCTGTGTCTGACACCGGGCGTGTTTGATGGTACCGTGTAGAGGAATAATCTCTCTGTGTCTGACCCCGGGAGTGTGTGATGGGACGGTGAGGATTGAGATTCACACTGTGTCTGACCCCGGGAGTGTTTGATGGGACCGTGTAGAGGAATATTCTCTCTGTGTCTGACCCCGGGAGTGTGTGATGGGACGGTGAGGATTGAGATTCACTCTGCGTCTGACCCCGGGAGTGTTTGATTGGACGGTGTGGAGGGAGATTCACTATGTGTCTGACCCCGGAAGTGTGTGATGGGACCGTGTAGAGGAATAATCATTCTGTGTCTGCCCCACGTAGTGTTTGATGGTACAGTGCAGAGGAATAATCGCTCTGTGTCTGACACCCGGGAGTGTTTGATGGGACCGTGTCGAGGAATAATCACTCTGTGTCTGACCCCGGGAGTGTGTGATGGGACGGTGTGGACGGAGATTCACTCTGTGTCTGACCCCGGGAGTGTTTGATGGGACCGTGTAGATGAATAATCACTCCGTGTCTGACCCCGGGAGTGTGTGATGGGACGGTGTGGAGGGAGATTCACTCTGTGTCTGACCCCGGGAGTGTTTGATGGAACCGTGTAGAGGAATAATCACTCTGTGTTTGACCACGGGAGTGTGTGATGCGTCGGTGTAGAGGATTAATCACTCTGTGTCTGATCACGGGTGTGTGTGTTGGTACCGTGTAGAGGAATAATCACTCTCTGTCTGACCACGGAAGAGTCTGATGGGCGGTGTAGAGGAATAATCACTCTGCGGCTGACCCCGGGAGTGTTTGATTGGACCGTGTAGAGGAATAATCACTCTGTGTCTGACCACGGGATTCTATGATGGGACGGTGTGGAGGAGATTCAGTCTGTGTCTGACCCCGAGAGTGTGTGATGGGACCGTGTAGAGGAATAATCAGTCTGTGTCTGAACCGGGAGAGTGTGTTGGTACGGTGTGGGGGGAGATTCAGTCTGTGTCTTATCCCGGGAGTGTGTGATGGGACGATTTGCTGGGAGATTCAATCTGTGTCTGACCCAGGGAGTGTGTGATGGGCGGTGTAGAGGAACATTCACTCTCTGTCTGACCCCGGGAGTGTATGATGGGACGGTGTAGAGGAATAATCACTCTGTGTCTGACCCCGGGAGTGTGATGGGACGGTGTGGAGTGAGATTCACTCTGTGTCTGACACCGGCAGTGTTTGATGGGACCGTGTTGAGGAATAATCACTCTGTGTATGACCCAGGGAGTGTGTGACGGGACCGTGTGGAGGGAGATTCACTCTATGTCTGACCCCGGGAGTGTGTGATGGGCGGTGTAGAGGAATAATCACTCTGTGTCTGACCCCGGGAGAGTGTGTTGGGACGGTGTGGACGGAGATTCACTCTGTGTCCGACCCCGGGAGTGTTCCATGGGACCGTGTAGAGGAATAATCACTCTGTGTCTGACAAACGGGAGCGTTTGATGAGACCGTGTAGAGGAATAATCACTCTGTGTCTGACCCCGGGTGTGTTTGATGTGACCTTGTAGAGGAATAATCACTCTGTGTCGGACCCCGGGAGTGTGTGATGGGACGGCGTGGCGGGAGATTCACTCTGTGTCTGACCCCGGGAGTTTTTGATGGGACCGTGTAGAGGAATAATCACTCTGTGTCTTACCCCGGGAGAGTGTGATGGGACGGTGTGGAAGGAGATTCACACTGTGTCTGACACCGGGAGTGTGTGATGGTACCGTGTAGAGGAATAATCACTCTGTGTCTGACCCCGGAAGAGTGTGATGTGACCGTGTAGAGGAATAATGACTCTGTGTCTGACCCCGGGAGTGTTTGATGGGACCGTGTAGAGGAATAATCTCACTGTGTCTGACCCCGGGAGTGTTTGATGGTACCGTGTGGAGGAATAATCTCTCTGTGTCTGACCCCGGGAGTGTGTGACGGGACGGTGAGGATTGAGATTCACTCTGTGCCTGACCCCCGGTGTGTTTGATGGGACCGTGTAGAGGAATAATCTCTCCGTGTCTGACCCCGGGAGTGTGTGATGGGACGGTGTGGATTGAGATTCACTCTGTGTCTGACCCCGGGAGTGTATGATGGGACCTTGTAGTGGAATAATCACTCTGTGTCTTGCCCCCGGAGTGTTTGATGGGACCGTGTAGAGGAATAATAACTCTGTGTGAGACCCCCGGGAGCGCTTGATGGGACCGTGTCGAGGCATAATCACCCTGTGTCTGACCCCGGGAGAGATTGATGGGGCCGTGTAGAGGAATAATCACTCTGTGTCTGACCACGGAAGTGTTTGATGTGACCTTGTAGAGGAATAATGACTGTGTCTGACACCGGGTGTGTTTGATGGGACCGTGTAGAGGAATAATCTCTCTGTGTCTGACCCCGGGTGTGTTTGATGGTACCGTGTAGAGGAATAATCTCTCTGTGTCTGACCCCGGGTGTGTGTGATTGGACGGTGAGGATTGAGATTCACTCTGTGTCTGACCCCGGGAGTGTTTGATGGGGCCGCGCAGAGGAATAATCACTCTGTTTCTGACCCCGCGAATGTTTGATAGGACCGCGTAGAGGAATAATCACTCTGTGTCTGAACCCGGGAGTGTGTGATGGAACGGCGTGGAGGGAGATTCACTCTGTGTCAGACCCCGGGAGAGTTTGATGGGACCGTGTAGAGGAATATTCACTGTGTGTCTGACCCCGGCAGAGTGTGATGGGACAGTGTTGAAGGAGATTCACCCGGTGTCTGACACCGGGAGAGTGTGATGGGACCGTGTAGAGGAATATTCTCTCTGTGTCTGACACCGGGCGTGTTTGATGGTACCGTGTAGAGGAATAATCTCTCTGTGTCTGACCCCGGGAGTGTGTGATGGGACGGTGAGGATTGAGATTCACACTGTGTCTGACCCCGGGAGTGTTTGATGGGACCGTGTAGAGGAATATTCTCTCTGTGTCTGACCCCGGGAGTGTGTGATGGGACGGTGAGGATTGAGATTCACTCTGCGTCTGACCCCGGGAGTGTTTGATTGGACGGTGTGGAGGGAGATTCACTATGTGTCTGACCCCGGAAGTGTGTGATGGGACCGTGTAGAGGAATAATCATTCTGTGTCTGCCCCACGTAGTGTTTGATGGTACAGTGCAGAGGAATAATCGCTCTGTGTCTGACACCCGGGAGTGTTTGATGGGACCGTGTCGAGGAATAATCACTCTGTGTCTGACCCCGGGAGTGTGTGATGGGACGGTGTGGACGGAGATTCACTCTGTGTCTGACCCCGGGAGTGTTTGATGGGACCGTGTAGATGAATAATCACTCCGTGTCTGACCCCGGGAGTGTGTGATGGGACGGTGTGGAGGGAGATTCACTCTGTGTCTGACCCCGGGAGTGTTTGATGGAACCGTGTAGAGGAATAATCACTCTGTGTCTGACCACGGGATTCTATGATGGGACGGTGTGGAGGAGATTCAGTCTGTGTCTGACCCCGAGAGTGTGTGATGGGACCGTGTAGAGGAATAATCAGTCTGTGTCTGAACCGGGAGAGTGTGTTGGTACGGTGTGGGGGGAGATTCAGTCTGTGTCTTATCCCGGGAGTGTGTGATGGGACGATTTGCTGGGAGATTCAATCTGTGTCTGACCCAGGGAGTGTGTGATGGGCGGTGTAGAGGAACATTCACTCTCTGTCTGACCCCGGGAGTGTGAGATGGGACCGTGTAGAGCAATAATCACTCTGTGTCTGACCCCGGGAGTGTTTGATGCGACCGTGGAGAAGAATAATCACTCTGTGTCTGAAAACGGGAGTGTATGATGGGACGGTGTAGAGGAATAATCACTCTGTGTCTGACCCCGGGAGTGTGATGGGACGGTGTGGAGTGAGATTCACTCTGTGTCTGACACCGGCAGTGTTTGATGGGACCGTGTTGAGGAATAATCACTCTGTGTATGACCCAGGGAGTGTGTGACGGGACCGTGTGGAGGGAGATTCACTCTATGTCTGACCCCGGGAGTGTGTGATGGGCGGTGTAGAGGAATAATCACTCTGTGTCTGACCCCGGGAGAGTGTGTTGGGACGGTGTGGACGGAGATTCACTCTGTGTCCGACCCCGGGAGTGTTCCATGGGACCGTGTAGAGGAATAATCACTCTGTGTCTGACAAACGGGAGCGTTTGATGAGACCGTGTAGAGGAATAATCACTCTGTGTCTGACCCCGGGTGTGTTTGATGTGACCTTGTAGAGGAATAATCACTCTGTGTCGGACCCCGGGAGTGTGTGATGGGACGGCGTGGCGGGAGATTCACTCTGTGTCTGACCCCGGGAGTTTTTGATGGGACCGTGTAGAGGAATAATCACTCTGTGTCTTACCCCGGGAGAGTGTGATGGGACGGTGTGGAAGGAGATTCACACTGTGTCTGACACCGGGAGTGTGTGATGGTACCGTGTAGAGGAATAATCACTCTGTGTCTGACCCCGGAAGAGTGTGATGTGACCGTGTAGAGGAATAATGACTCTGTGTCTGACCCCGGGAGTGTTTGATGGGACCGTGTAGAGGAATAATCTCACTGTGTCTGACCCCGGGAGTGTTTGATGGTACCGTGTGGAGGAATAATCTCTCTGTGTCTGACCCCGGGAGTGTGTGACGGGACGGTGAGGATTGAGATTCACTCTGTGCCTGACCCCCGGTGTGTTTGATGGGACCGTGTAGAGGAATAATCTCTCCGTGTCTGACCCCGGGAGTGTGTGATGGGACGGTGTGGATTGAGATTCACTCTGTGTCTGAACCCGGGAGTGTATGATGGGACCTTGTAGTGGAATAATCACTCTGTGTCTTGCCCCGGGAGTGTTTGATGGGACCGTGTAGAGGAATAATAACTCTGTGTGAGACCCCCGGGAGCGCTTGATGGGACCGTGTCGAGGAATAATCACCCTGTGTCTGACCCCGGGAGAGATTGATGGGGCCGTGTAGAGGAATAATCACTCTGTGTCTGACCACGGAAGTGTTTGATGTGACCTTGTAGAGGAATAATGACTGTGTCTGACACCGGGTGTGTTTGATGGGACCGTGTAGAGGAATAATCTCTCTGTGTCTGACCCCGGGTGTGTTTGATGGTACCGTGTAGAGGAATAATCTCTCTGTGTCTGACCCCGGGTGTGTGTGATTGGACGGTGAGGATTGAGATTCACTCTGTGTCTGACCCCGGGAGTGTTTGATGGGTCCGTGTAGAGGAATAATCTCTCTGTGTCTGACCCCGGTAGTGTTTGATGGGACCTTGTAGAGGAATAATCACTCTGTGTCTTACCCCGGGAGTGTGTGATGGGACGGTGTGAGGGAGATTCACTCTGCGTCTGACCCCGGGAGTTTTTGATGGGACCGCGTAGAGGAATAATAACACTGTGTCTTATCCTGGGAGCGTTTGATGGTACCGTGTAGAGGAATAATCACTCTGTGTCTGACCACCGGGATCGTTTGATGGGGCCGCGTAGAGGAATAATCACTCTGTTTCTGACCCCGGGAATGTTTGATGGGACCGTGTAGAGGAATCATCAATCTGTGTCTGACCCCGGGAGAGTGTGATGGGACGGCGTAGAGGGAGATTCACTCTGTGTCTGACACCGTGAGAGTGTGATTGTACCGTGTTGAGGAATAATCACTCTGAGTCTGACCACGGAAGAGTTTGATGAGACCTTGTTGAGGAATAATGACTCTGTGTCTGACAACCGGGATTGTTTGATGGGACCGTGTAGAGTAATAATCTCTCTGTGTCTGACCCCGGGAGTGTTTGACGGTACCGTGTAGAGGAATAATCTCTCTGTGACTGACCCCGGGAGTGTGTGATGGGACGGTGTGGAGGCAGATTCACTCCGTGTCTGACCCCGGGAGTGTTTGATTGGACTGTGTAGAGGAATAATCCCTCTGTGTCTGACCCTGGGAGTGTGTGATGGGACTGTGTGGAGGGAGATTCACAGTGTGTCTGACCCCGGGAGTGTTTGATGGAACCATGTAGAGGAATAATCACTCTGTGTTTCACCACGGGAGTGTGTGATGGGACGGTGTGGAGGGAGATTCATTCTGTGTCTGACACCAGAAGTATTTGATGGGACCGTGTAGAGGAATAATCACACTGTGTCTGACCACGGGAGTGTGTGATGGGACGGTGTGGAGGGAGATTCACTCTGTGTCGGACCCCGGGATTGTTTGATTGGACCGTGTAGAGGAAAAATCACTCTTTGTCTGACCTCGGGAGTGTGTGATGGGACGGTGTGGAGGGAGATTCACTGTGTGTCTAACCCCGGGAGAGTGTGATGGGCGGTGTAGAGGAATAATCACACTGTGGCTGACCCCGGGAGAGTTTGATGGGACCATGTAGAGGAATAATCACTCTGTGTCTGACCCCGGGAGTGTTTGATTGGACCGTGTAGAGGAAAAATCACTCTGTGTCTGACCACGGGAGTGTGTGATGGGACGGTGTGGAGGGAGATTCAGTCTGTGTCTGACCCCGGGAGAGTGTGATGGGCGGTGTAGAGGAATAATCACTCTGTGGCTGACCACGGGAGTGTTTGATGGGACCGGGTAGAGGAATAATCTCTCTGTGTCTGACCCCGGGAGTGTTTGATGGTACCGTGTAGAGGAATAATCTCTCTGTGTCTGACCCCGGGAGTGTGTGATGGGCGGTGTAGAGGTATAATCAATCTGTGTCTGACCCCGGGAGTTCGTGACGGGACGGTGTGGATGGAGATTCACTCTGTGTCTGACCCCGGGAGTGTTTGATGGGACCGTGTAGAGGAATAATCACTCTGTCTGACGCCGGTAGTGTGTGTTGGGACGGTGTGGACGGAGATTCACTCTGTGTCCGACCCCGGGAGTGTTTCATGGGACCGTGTAGAGGAATAATCACTCTTTGTCTGACACACGGGAGCGTTTGATTGGAACGTGTAGAGGAATAATCACTCTGTGTCTGACCCCGGGAGTGTTTGATGGGACCGTGTAGAGGAATAATCACTGTGTGTCTGACCCCGGCAGAGTGTGATGGGACAGTGTTGAAGGAGATTCACCCTGTGTCTGACACCGGGAGAGTGTAATGGTACCGTGTAGAGGAATAATCTCTCTGTGTCTGACCAGGGAAGAGTTTGATGAGACCTTGTAGAGGAATGATGACTCTGTGTCTGACACCGGGATTGTGTGATGGGACCGTGTAGAGGAATAATCTCTCTGTGTCTGACACCGGGAGAGTGTGATGGGACGGTGTGGAGGGAAATTCAGTCTGTGTCTGACCCCGGGAGTGTGTGATGGGACCGTGTAGAGGAATAATCACACTGTGTCTGACCACGGGAGCGTGTGATGGGACGGCGTGGAGGGAGATTCACTCTGTGTCTGACCCCGGGAGTGTTTGATGGGACCGTGTAGAAGAATAATCACTCTGTGTCTTACCCAGGGAGAGTGCGATGGGACGGAGTGGAAGGAGATTCACACTGTGTCTGACACCGGGAGTGTGTGATGGTACCGTGTAGAGGAATAATCACTCTGTGTCTGACCACAGGAGTGTGTGATGGAACGGTGTGGAGGGAGATTCACTCTGTGTCTGACCCCGGGATTGTTTGATTGGACCGTGTAGAGGAAAAATCACTCTGTCTGACCTCGGGAGTGTGTGATGGGACGGTGTGGAGGGAGATTCACTCTGTGTCTAACCCCGGGAGAGTGTGATGGGCGGCGTAGAGGAATAATCACTCTGTGGCTGACTCCGGGAGTGTTTGATGGGACCGTGTAGTGGAATAATCACTCTGTGTCTGACCCCGGGAGTGTATGATGGGACGGTGTGGAGGGAGATTCACTCTGTGTCTGACCCCGGGAGTGTGTGATGGGACCGTGTAGAGGAATAATCACTCTGTTTCTGACCCCGGGAGTGTGTGATGGAACGGTGTGGAGGGAGATTCACTCTGTGTCTGACCCCGGGATTGTTTGATTGGACCGTGTAGAGTAAAAATCACTCTGTCTGACCTCGGGAGTGTGTGATGCGACGGTGTGGAGGGAGATTCACTCTGTGTCTAACCCCGGGAGAGTGTGATGGGCGGCGTAGAGGAATAATCACTCTGTGGCTGACCCCGGGAGTGTTTGATGGGACAGTGTAGGGGAATAATCACTCTGTGTCTGACCCCGGGAGTGTATGATGGGACGGTGTGGATATAAATTCACTCTGTCTGACCCCGGGAGTGAGTGATGGGACCGGGTAGAGGAATAATCACTCTGTGTCTGACCACGGGATTGTGTGATGGGACGGTGTGAGGGAGATTCACTCTGCGTCTGACCCCGGGAGTTTTTGATGGGACCGTGTAGAGGAATAATCTCTCTGTGTCTGACCCCGGGAGTGTGTGATGGGCGGTGTAGAGGTATAATCAATCTGTGTCTGACCCCGGGAGTTCGTGACGGGACGGTGTGGATGGAGATTCACTCTGTGTCTGACCCCGGGAGTGTTTGATGGGACCGTGTAGAGGAATAATCACTCTGTCTGACGCCGGTAGTGTGTGTTGGGACGGTGTGGACGGAGATTCACTCTGTGTCCGACCCCGGGAGTGTTTCATGGGACCGTGTAGAGGAATAATCACTCTTTGTCTGACACACGGGAGCGTTTGATTGGAACGTGTAGAGGAATAATCACTCTGTGTCTGACCCCGGGAGTGTTTGATGGGACCGTGTAGAGGAATAATCACTGTGTGTCTGACCCCGGCAGAGTGTGATGGGACAGTGTTGAAGGAGATTCACCCTGTGTCTGACACCGGGAGAGTGTAATGGTACCGTGTAGAGGAATAATCTCTCTGTGTCTGACCAGGGAAGAGTTTGATGAGACCTTGTAGAGGAATGATGACTCTGTGTCTGACACCGGGATTGTGTGATGGGACCGTGTAGAGGAATAATCTCTCTGTGTCTGACACCGGGAGAGTGTGATGGGACGGTGTGGAGGGAAATTCAGTCTGTGTCTGACCCCGGGAGTGTGTGATGGGACCGTGTAGAGGAATAATCACACTGTGTCTGACCACGGGAGCGTGTGATGGGACGGCGTGGAGGGAGATTCACTCTGTGTCTGACCCCGGGAGTGTTTGATGGGACCGTGTAGAAGAATAATCACTCTGTGTCTTACCCAGGGAGAGTGCGATGGGACGGAGTGGAAGGAGATTCACACTGTGTCTGACACCGGGAGTGTGTGATGGTACCGTGTAGAGGAATAATCACTCTGTGTCTGACCACAGGAGTGTGTGATGGAACGGTGTGGAGGGAGATTCACTCTGTGTCTGACCCCGGGATTGTTTGATTGGACCGTGTAGAGGAAAAATCACTCTGTCTGACCTCGGGAGTGTGTGATGGGACGGTGTGGAGGGAGATTCACTCTGTGTCTAACCCCGGGAGAGTGTGATGGGCGGCGTAGAGGAATAATCACTCTGTGGCTGACTCCGGGAGTGTTTGATGGGACCGTGTAGTGGAATAATCACTCTGTGTCTGACCCCGGGAGTGTATGATGGGACGGTGTGGAGGGAGATTCACTCTGTGTCTGACCCCGGGAGTGTGTGATGGGACCGTGTAGAGGAATAATCACTCTGTTTCTGACCCCGGGAGTGTGTGATGGAACGGTGTGGAGGGAGATTCACTCTGTGTCTGACCCCGGGATTGTTTGATTGGACCGTGTAGAGTAAAAATCACTCTGTCTGACCTCGGGAGTGTGTGATGCGACGGTGTGGAGGGAGATTCACTCTGTGTCTAACCCCGGGAGAGTGTGATGGGCGGCGTAGAGGAATAATCACTCTGTGGCTGACCCCGGGAGTGTTTGATGGGACAGTGTAGGGGAATAATCACTCTGTGTCTGACCCCGGGAGTGTATGATGGGACGGTGTGGATATAAATTCACTCTGTCTGACCCCGGGAGTGAGTGATGGGACCGGGTAGAGGAATAATCACTCTGTGTCTGACCACGGGATTGTGTGATGGGACGGTGTGAGGGAGATTCACTCTGCGTCTGACCCCGGGAGTTTTTGATGGGACCGTGTAGAGGAATAATCACTCTGTGTCTGACCCTGGGAGTGTTTGATGGTACCGTGTCGAGGAATAATCACTCTGTGTCTGACCCCGGGAGAGTTTGATGGGGCCGCGTAGAGGAATAATCACTCTTTTTCTGACCGCGGGAAAGTTTGCTGGGACCGTGTAGAGGAATAATCACTCTGTGTCTGACCCCGGGTGTGTGTGATGGGACGGCGTGGAGGGAGATTCACTCTGTGTCTGACCCCGGGAGTATTTGATGGGACCGTGTAGAGGAATAATCACTGTGTGTCTGACCCCGGCAGAGTGTGATGGGACAGTGTTGAAGGAGATTCACCCTGTGTCTGACACCGGGAGAGTGTAATGGTACCGTGTAGAGGAATAATCTCTCTGTGTCTGACCAGGGAAGAGTTTGATGAGACCTTGTAGAGGAATAATGACTCTGTGTCTGACACCGGGATTGTTTGATGGGACCGTGTAGAGTAATAATCTCTCTGTGTCTGACACCGGGAGTGTTTGAGGGTACCGTGTAGAGGAATAATCAGTTTGTGTCTTACCCGGGAGAGTGTGTTGGTACGGTGTGGAGGGAGATTCAGTCTGTGTCTTACACCGGGAGTGTGTGATGGGACGGTGTGGAGGGAGATTCACTCTGTGTCTGACCCCTGCAGTGTTTGATGGTACCGTGTAGAGGAATAATATCTCTGTGTCTGACCCTGGGAGTGTGTGATTGGACGGTGAGGATTGAGATTCACTCTGTGTCTGACCCCGGGAGAGTTTGATGGGGCCGCGTAGAGGATTAAACACTCTGTTTCTGACCCCGGGAATGTTTGATGGGACAGTGTAGAGGAATAATCACTCTGAGTCTGACACCGGGAGTGTGTGATGGGACGGCGTGGAGGGAGATTCACTCTGTGTCTGACCCCGGGAGAGTTTGATGGGGCCGCGCAGAGGAATAATCACTCTGTTTCTGACCCCGCGAATGTTTGATGGGACCGCGTAGAGGAATAATCACTCTGTGTCTGAACTCGGGAGTGTGTGATGGAACGGCGTGGAGGGAGATTCACTCTGTGTCTGACCCCGGGAGAGTTTGATGGGACCGTGTAGAGGAATATTCACTGTGTGTCTGACCCCGGCAGAGTGTGATGGGACAGTGTTGAAGGAGATTCACCCTGTGTCTGACACCGGGAGAGTGTGATGGGACCGTGTAGAGGAATAATCTCTCTGTGTCTGACACCGGGCGTGTTTGATGGTACCGTGTAGAGGAATAATCTCTCTGTGTCTGACCCCGGGAGTGTGTGATGGAACGGTGTGGAGGGAGATTCACTCTGTGTCTGACCCCGGGATTGTTTGATTGGACCGTGTAGAGGAAAAATCACTCTGTCTGACCTCGGGAGTGTGTGATGGGACGGTGTGGAGGGAGATTCACTCTGTGTCTAACCCCGGGAGAGTGTGATGGGCGGCGTAGAGGAATAATCACTCTGTGGCTGACTCCGGGAGTGTTTGATGGGACCGTGTAGGGGAATAATCACTCTGTGTCTGACCCCGGGAGTGTATGATGGGACGGTGTGGAGGGAGATTCACTCTGTGTCTGACCCCGGGAGTGTGTGATGGGACCGTGTAGAGGAATAATCACTCTGTTTCTGACCCCGGGAGTGTGTGATGGAACGGTGTGGAGGGAGATTCACTCTGTGTCTGACCCCGGGATTGTTTGATTGGACCGTGTAGAGTAAAAATCACTCTGTCTGACCTCGGGAGTGTGTGATGCGACGGTGTGGAGGGAGATTCACTCTGTGTCTAACCCCGGGAGAGTGTGATGGGCGGCGTAGAGGAATAATCACTCTGTGGCTGACCCCGGGAGTGTTTGATGGGACGGTGTGAGGGAGATTCACTCTGCGTCTGACCCCGGGAGTTTTTGATGGGACCGTGTAGAGGAATAATCACTCTGTGTCTGACCCTGGGAGTGTTTGATGGTACCGTGTCGAGGAATAATCACTCTGTGTCTGACCCCGGGAGAGTTTGATGGGGCCGCGTAGAGGAATAATCACTCTTTTTCTGACCGCGGGAAAGTTTGCTGGGACCGTGTAGAGGAATAATCACTCTGTGTCTGACCCCGGGTGTGTGTGATGGGACGGCGTGGAGGGAGATTCACTCTGTGTCTGACCCCGGGAGTGTTTGATGGGACCGTGTAGAGGAATAATCACTGTGTGTCTGACCCCGGCAGAGTGTGATGGGACAGTGTTGAAGGAGATTCACCCTGTGTCTAACCCCGGGAGAGTGTGATGGGCGGCGTAGAGGAATAATCACTCTGTGGCTGACCCCGGGAGTGTTTGATGGGACGGTGTGAGGGAGATTCACTCTGCGTCTGACCCCGGGAGTTTTTGATTGGACCGTGTAGAGGAATAATCACTCTGTGTCTGACCCTGGGAGTGTTTGATGGTACCGTGTCGAGGAATAATCACTCTGTGTCTGACCCCGGGAGAGTTTGATGGGGCCGCGTAGAGGAATAATCACTCTTTTTCTGACCGCGGGAAAGTTTGCTGGGACCGTGTAGAGGAATAATCACTCTGTGTCTGACCCCGGGTGTGTGTGATGGGACGGCGTGGAGGGAGATTCACTCTGTGTCTGACCCCGGGAGTGTTTGATGGGACCGTGTAGAGGAATAATCACTGTGTGTCTGACCCCGGCAGAGTGTGATGGGACAGTGTTGAAGGAGATTCACCCTGTGTCTGACACCGGGAGAGTGTAATGGTACCGTGTAGAGGAATAATCTCTCTGTGTCTGACCAGGGAAGAGTTTGATGAGACCTTGTAGAGGAATAATGACTCTGTGTCTGACACCGGGATTGTTTGATGGGACCGTGTAGAGTAATAATCTCTCTGTGTCTGACACCGGGAGTGTTTGAGGGTACCGTGTAGAGGAATAATCAGTTTGTGTCTTACCCGGGAGAGTGTGTTGGTACGGTGTGGAGGGAGATTCAGTCTGTGTCTTACACCGGGAGTGTGTGATGGGACGGTGTGGAGGGAGATTCACTCTGTGTCTGACCCCTGCAGTGTTTGATGGTACCGTGTAGAGGAATAATATCTCTGTGTCTGACCCTGGGAGTGTGTGATTGGACGGTGAGGATTGAGATTCACTCTGTGTCTGTCCCCGGGAGAGTTTGATGGGGCCGCGTAGAGGATTAAACACTCTGTTTCTGACCCCGGGAATGTTTGATGGGACAGTGTAGAGGAATAATCACTCTGAGTCTGACACCGGGAGTGTGTGATGGGACGGCGTGGAGGGAGATTCACTCTGTGTCTGACCCCGGGAGAGTTTGATGGGGCCGCGCAGAGGAATAATCACTCTGTTTCTGACCCCGCGAATGTTTGATGGGACCGCGTAGAGGAATACTCACTCTGTGTCTGAACTCGGGAGTGTGAGATGGAACGGCGTGGAGGGAGATTCACTCTGTGTCTGACCCCGGGAGAGTTTGATGGGACCGTGTAGAGGAATATTCACTGTGTGTCTGACCCCGGCAGAGTGTGATGGGACAGTGTTGAAGGAGATTCACCCTGTGTCTGACACCGGGAGAGTGTGATGGGACCGTGTAGAGGAATAATCTCTCTGTGTCTGACACCGGGCGTGTTTGATGGTACCGTGTAGAGGAATAATCTCTCTGTGTCTGACCCCGGGAGTGTGTGATGGGACGGTGAGGATTGAGATTCACTCTGCGTCTGACCCCGGGAGTGTTTGATTGGACCGTGTGGAGGGAGATTCACTATGTGTCTGACCCCGGAAGTGTGTGATGGGACCGTGTAGAGGAATAATCATTCTGTGTCTGCCCCACGTAGTGTTTGATGGTACAGTGCAGAGGAATAATCGCTCTGTGTCTGACACACGGGAGTGTGTGATGGGACGGTGTAGAGGAATAATCACTCTGTGTCTGACCCCGGGAGTGTGATGGGACGGTGTGGAGTGAGATTCACTCTGTGTCTGACACCGGCAGTGTTTGATGGGACCGTGTTGAGGAATAATCACTCTGTGTATGACCCAGGGAGTGTGTGATGGGACCGTGTGGAGGGAGATTCACTCTATGTCTGACCCCGGGAGTGTGTGATGGGCGGTGTAGAGGAATAATCACTCTGTGTCTGACCCCGGGAGAGTGTGTTGGGACGGTGTGGACGGAGATTCACTCTGTGTCCGACACCGGGAGTGTTCCATGGGACCGTGTAGAGGAATAATCACTCTGTGTCTGACAAACGGGAGCGTTTGATGGAACCGTGTAGAGGAATAATCACTCTGTGTCGGACCCCGGGAGTGTGTGATGGGACGGCGTGGCGGGAGATTCACTCTGTGTCTGACCCCGGGAGTTTTTGATGGGACCGTGTAGAGGAATAATCACTCTGTGTCTTACCCCGGGAGAGTGTGATGGGACGGTGTGGAAGGAGATTAACACTGTGTCTGACACCGGGAGTGTGTGATGGTACCGTGTAGAGGAATAATCACTCTCTGTCTGACCCCGGAAGAGTTTGATGTGACCGTGTAGAGGAATAATGACTCTGTGTCTGACCCCGGGAGTGTTTGATGGGACCGTGTAGAGGAATAATCTCACTGTGTCTGACCCCGGGAGTGTTTGATGGTACCGTGTGGAGGAATAATCTCTCTGTGTCTGACCCCGGGAGTGTGTGACGGGACGGTGAGGATTGAGATTCACTCTGTGTCTGACCCCGGGAGTGTTTGATGGGTCCGTGTAGAGGAATAATCTCTCTGTGTCTGACCCCGGTAGTGTTTGATGGGACCTTGTAGAGGAATAATCACTCTGTGTCTTACCCCGGGAGTGTGTGATGGGACGGTGTGAGGGAGATTCACTCTGCGTCTGACCCCGGGAGTTTTTGATGGGACCGCGTAGAGGAATAATAACACTGTGTCTGATCCTGGGAGCGTTTGATGGTACCGTGTAGAGGAATAATCACTCTGTGTCTGACCACCGGGATCGTTTGATGGGGCCGCGTAGAGGAATAATCACTCTGTTTCTGACCCCGGGAATGTTTGATGGGACCGTGTAGAGGAATCATCAATCTGTGACTGACCCCGGGAGAGTGTGATGGGACGGCGTAGAGGGAGATTCACTCTGTGTCTGACACCGTGAGAGTGTGATGGTACCGTGTTGAGGAATAATCACTCTGTGTCTGACCACGGAAGAGTTTGATGAGACCTTGTAGAGGAATAATGACTCTGTGTCTGACACCGGGATTGTTTGATGGGACCGTGTAGGGTAATAATCTCTCTGTGTCTGACCCCGGGAGTGTTTGACGGTACCGTGTAGAGGAATAATCTCTCTGTGACTGACCCCGGGAGTGTGTGATGGGACGGTGTGGAGGGAGATTCACTCCGTGTCTGACCCCGGGAGTGTTTGATTGGACTGTGTAGAGGAATAATCCCTCTGTGTCTGACCCTGGGAGTGTGTGATGGGACTGTGTGGAGGGAGATTCACACTGTGTCTGACCCCGGGAGTGTTTGATGGAACCATGTAGAGGAATAATCACTCTGTGTTTCACCACGGGAGTGTGTGATGGGACGGTGTGGAGGGAGATTCATTCTGTGTCTGACACCAGAAGTGTTTGATTGGACCGTGTAGAGGAATAATCACACTGTGTCTGACCACGGGAGTGTGTGATGGGACGGTGTGGAGGGAGATTCACTCTGTGTCGGACCCCGGGATTGTTTGATTGGACCGTGTAGAGGAAAAATCACTCTTTGTCTGACCTCGGGAGTGTGTGATGGGACGGTGTAGAGGGAGATTCACTGTGTGTCTAACCCTGGGAGAGTGTGATGGGCGGTGTAGAGGAATAATCACTCTGTGGCTGACCCCGGGAGAGTTTGATGGGACCGTGTAGAGGAATAATCACTCTGTGTCTGACCCCGGGAGTGTTTGATTGGACCGTGTAGAGGAAAAATCACTCTGTGTCTGACCACGGGAGTGTGTGATGGGACGGTGTGGAGGGAGATTCACTCTGTGTCTGACCCCGGGAGAGTGTGATGGGCGGTGTAGAGGAATAATCACTCTGTGGCTGACCACGGGAGTGTTTGATGGGACCGGGTTGAGGAATAATCTCTCTGTGTCTGACCCCGGGAGTGTTTGATGGTACCGTGTAGAGGAATAATCTCTCTGTGTCTGACCCCGGGAGTGTGTGATGGGCGGTGTAGAGGTATAATCAATCTGTGTCTGACCCCGGGAGTTCGTGACGGGACGGTGTGGATGTAGATTCACTCTGTGTCTGACCCCGGGAGTGTTTGCTGGGACCGTGTAGAGGAATAATCACTCTTTGTCTCACACACGGGAGCGTTTGATTGGAACGTGTAGAGGAATAATCACTCTGTGTCTGACCCCGGGGGTGTTTGATGGGACCGTGTAGAGGAATAATCAATGTGTGTCTGACCCCGGCAGAGTGTAATGGGACAGTGTTGAAGGAGATTCACCCTGTGTCTGACACCGGGAGAGTGTAATGGTACCGTGTAGAGGAATAATCACTCTGTGTCTGACAAACGGGAGCGTTTGATGGAACCGTGTAGAGGAATAATCACTCTGTGTCTGTCCCCGGGTGTGTTTGATGGGACATTGTAGAGGAATAATCACTCTGTGTCGGACCCCGGGAGTGTGTGATGGGACGGCGTGGCGGGAGATTCACTCTGTGTCTGACCCCGGGAGTTTTTGATGGGACCGTGTAGAGGAATAATCACTCTGTGTCTTACCCCGGGAGAGTGTGATGGGACGGTGTGGAAGGAGATTAACACTGTGTCTGACACCGGGAGTGTGTGATGGTACCGTGTAGAGGAATAATCACTCTCTGTCTGACCCCGGAAGAGTTTGATGTGACCGTGTAGAGGAATAATGACTCTGTGTCTGACCCCGGGAGTGTTTGATGGGACCGTGTAGAGGAATAATCTCACTGTGTCTGACCCCGGGAGTGTTTGATGGTACCGTGTGGAGGAATAATCTCTCTGTGTCTGACCCCGGGAGTGTGTGACGGGACGGTGAGGATTGAGATTCACTCTGTGCCTGACCCCCGGTGTGTTTGATGGGACCGTGTAGAGGAATAATCTCTCCGTGTCTGACCCCGGGAGTGTGTGATGGGACGGTGTGGATTGAGATTAACTCTGTGTCTGACCCCGGGAGTGTTTGATGGGACCTTGTAGTGGAATAATCACTCTGTGTCTTGCCCCCGGAGAGTTTGATGGGACCGTGTAGAGGAATAATAACTCTGTGTGAGACCCCCGGGAGCGTTTGATGGGACCGTGTCGAGGAATAATCACCCTGTGTCTGACCCCGGGAGAGATTGATGGGGCCGTGTAGAGGAATAATCACTCTGTGTCTGACCACGGAAGTGTTTGATGTGACCTTGTAGAGGAATAAAGACTGTGTCTGACACCGGGTGTGTTTGATGGGACCGTGTAGAGGAATAATCTCTCTGTGTCTGACCCCGGGTGTGTTTGATGGTACCGTGTAGAGGAATAATCTCTCTGTGTCTGACCCCGGGTGTGTGTGATTGGACGGTGAGGATTGAGATTCACTCTGTGTCTGACCCCGGGAGTGTTTGATGGGTCCGTGTAGAGGAATAATCTCTCTGTGTCTGACCCCGGTAGTGTGTGATGGGACGGTGGGAATTGAGATTCACTCTGTGTCTGACCCCGGGAGTTTTTGATGGGACCGTGTAGAGGAATAATCACTCTGTGTCTTACCCCGGGAGAGTGTGATGGGACGGTGTGGAAGGAGATTAACACTGTGTCTGACACCGGGAGTGTGTGATGGTACCGTGTAGAGGAATAATCACTCTCTGTCTGACCCCGGAAGAGTTTGATGTGACCGTGTATAGGAATAATGACTCTGTGTCTGACCCCGGGAGTGTTTGATGGGACCGTGTAGAGGAATAATCTCACTGTGTCTGACCCCGGGAGTGTTTGATGGTACCGTGTGGAGGAATAATCTCTCTGTGTCTGACCCCGGGAGTGTGTGACGGGACGGTGAGGATTGAGATTCACTCTGTGCCTGACCCCCGGTGTGTTTGATGGGACCGTGTAGAGGAATAATCTCTCCGTGTCTGACCCCGGGAGTGTGTGATGGGACGGTGTGGATTGAGATTAACTCTGTGTCTGACAACGGGAGTGTTTGATGGGACCTTGTAGTGGAATAATCACTCTGTGTCTTGCCCCCGGAGAGTTTGATGGGACCGTGTAGAGGAATAATAACTCTGTGTGAGACCCCCGGGAGCGTTTGATGGGACCGTGTCGAGGAATAATCACCCTGTGTCTGACCCCGGGAGAGATTGATGGGGCCGTGTAGAGGAATAATCACTCTGTGTCTGACCACGGAAGTGTTTGATGTGACCTTGTAGAGGAATAAAGACTGTGTCTGACACCGGGTGTGTTTGATGGGACCGTGTAGAGGAATAATCTCTCTGTGTCTGACCCCGGGTGTGTTTGATGGTACCGTGTAGAGGAATAATCTCTCTGTGTCTGACCCCGGGTGTGTGTGATTGGACGGTGAGGATTGAGATTCACTCTGTGTCTGACCCCGGGAGTGTTTCATGGTACCGTGTAGATGAATAAACTCTCTGTGTCTGACCCCGGGAGTGTGTGATGGGACGGTGGGAATTGAGATTCACTCTGTGTCTGTCCCCGGTAGTGTTTGATGGGACCTTGTAGAGGAATAATCACTCTGTGTCTTACCCCGGGAGTGTGTGATGGGACGGTGTGAGGGAGATTCACTCTGCGTCTGACCCCGGGAGTTTTTGATGGGACCGCGTAGAGGAATAATAACACTGTGTCTGATCCTGGGAGCGTTTGATGGTACCGTGTAGAGGAATAATCACTCTGTGTCTGACCACCGGGATCGTTTGATGGGGCCGCGTAGAGGAATAGTCACTCTGTTTCTGACCCCGGGAATGTTTGATGGGACCGTGTAGAGGAATCATCAATCTGTGACTGACCCCGGGAGAGTGTGATGGGACGGCGTAGAGGGAGATTCACTCTGTGTCTGACACCGTGAGAGTGTGATGGTACCGTGTTGAGGAATAATCACTCTGTGTCTGACCACGGAAGAGTTTGATGAGACCTTGTAGAGGAATAATGACTCTGTGTCTGACACCGGGATTGTTTGATGGGACCGTGTAGGGTAATAATCTCTCTGTGTCTGACCCCGGGAGTGTTTGACGGTACCGTGTAGAGGAATAATCTCTCTGTGACTGACCACGGGAGTGTGTGATGGGACGGTGTGGAGGGAGATTCACTCCGTGTCTGACCCCGGGAGTGTTTGATTGGACTGTGTAGAGGAATAATCCCTCTGTGTATGACCCTGGGAGTGTGTGATGGGACTGTGTGGAGGGAGATTCACACTGTGTCTGACCCCGGGAGTGTTTGATGGAACCATGTAGAGGAATAATCACTCTGTGTTTCACCACGGGAGTGTGTGATGGGACGGTGTGGAGGGAGATTCATTCTGTGTCTGACACCAGAAGTGTTTGATTGGACCGTGTAGAGGAATAATCACACTGTGTCTGACCACGGGAGTGTGTGATGGGACGGTGTGGAGGGAGATTCACTCTGTGTCGGACCCCGGGATTGTTTGATTGGACCGTGTAGAGGAAAAATCACTCTTTGTCTGACCTCGGGAGTGTGTGATGGGACGGTGTAGAGGGAGATTCACTGTGTGTCTAACCCTGGGAGAGTGTGATGGGCGGTGTAGAGGAATAATCACTCTGTGGCTGACCCCGGGAGAGTTTGATGGGACCGTGTAGAGGAATAATCACTCTGTGTCTGACCCCGGGAGTGTTTGATTGGACCGTGTAGAGGAAAAATCACTCTGTGTCTGACCACGGGAGTGTGTGATGGGACGGTGTGGAGGGAGATTCACTCTGTGTCTGACCCCGGGAGAGTGTGATGGGCGGTGTAGAGGAATAATCACTCTGTGGCTGACCACGGGAGTGTTTGATGGGACCGGGTTGAGGAATAATCTCTCTGTGTCTGACCCCGGGAGTGTTTGATGGTACCGTGTAGAGGAATAATCTCTCTGTGTCTGACCCCGGGAGTGTGTGATGGGCGGTGTAGAGGTATAATCAATCTGTGTCTGACCCCGGGAGTTCGTGACGGGACGGTGTGGATGTAGATTCACTCTGTGTCTGACCCCGGGAGTGTTTGCTGGGACCGTGTAGAGGAATAATCACTCTGTCTGACGCCGGTAGTGTGTGTTGGGACGGTGTGGACGGAGATTCACTCTGTGTAAGACCCCGGGAGAGTTTGATGGGGCCGCGCAGAGGAATAATCACTCTGTTTCTGACCCCGCGAATGTTTGATGGGACCGCGTAGAGGAATAATCACTCTGTGTCTGAACTCGGGAGTGTGTGATGGAACGGCGTGGAGGGAGATTCACTCTGTGTCTGACCCCGGGAGAGTTTGATGGGACCGTGTAGAGGAATATTCACTGTGTGTCTGACCCCGGCAGAGTGTGATGGGACAGTGTTGAAGGAGATTCACCCTGTGTCTGACACCGGGAGAGTGTGATGGGACCGTGTAGAGGAATAATCTCTCTGTGTCTGACACCGGGCGTGTTTGATGGTACCGTGTAGAGGAATAATCTCTCTGTGTCTGACCCCGGGAGTGTGTGATGGGACGGTGAGGATTGAGATTCACTCTGCGTCTGACCCCGGGAGTGTTTGATTGGACCGTGTGGAGGGAGATTCACTATGTGTCTGACCCCGGAAGTGTGTGATGGGACCGTGTAGAGGAATAATCATTCTGTGTCTGCCCCACGTAGTGTTTGATGGTACAGTGCAGAGGAATAATCGCTCTGTGTCTGACACACGGGAGTGTTTGATGGGACCGTGTCGAGGAATAATCACTCTGTGTCTGACCCCGGGAGTGTGTGATGGGACGGTGTGGACGGAGATTCACTCTGTGTCTGACCCCGGGAGTGTTTGATGGGACCGTGTAGATGAATAATCACTCCGTGTCTGACACCGGGAGTGTGTGATGGGACGGTGTGGAGGGAGATTCACTCTGTGTCTGACCCCGGGAGTGTTTGATGGAACCGTGTAGAGGAATAATCACTCTGTGTTTGACCACGGGAGTGTGTGATGCGTCGGTGTAGAGGATTAATCACTCTGTGTCTGATCACGGGTGTGTGTGTTGGTACCGTGTAGAGGAATAATCACTCTGTGTCTGACCACGGAAGAGTCTGATGGGCGGTGTAGAGGAATAATCACTCTGCGGCTGACCCCGGGAGTGTTTGATTGGACCGTGTAGAGGAATAATCACTCTGTGTCTGACCCCGGGATTCTATGATGGGACGGTGTGGAGGAGATTCAGTCTCTGTCTGACCCCGAGAGTGTGTGATGGGACCGTGTAGAGGAATAATCAGTCTGTGTCTGAACCGGGAGAGTGTGTTGGTACGGTGTGGGGGGAGATTCAGTCTGTGTCTGACCCAGGGAGTGTGTGATGGGCGGTGTAGAGGAACATTCACTCTGTCTGACCCCGGGAGTGTGAGATGGGACCGTGTAGAGCAATAATCACTCTGTGTCTGACCCCGGGAGTGTTTGATGCAACCGTGGAGAAGAATAATCACTCTGTGTCTGAAAACGGGAGTGTGTGATGGGACGGTGTAGAGGAATAATCACTCTGTGTCTGACCCCGGGAGTGTGATGGGACGGTGTGGAGTGAGATTCACTCTGTGTCTGACACCGGCAGTGTTTGATGGGACCGTGTTGAGGAATAATCACTCTGTGTATGACCCAGGGAGTGTGTGATGGGACCGTGTGGAGGGAGATTCACTCTATGTCTGACCCCGGGAGTGTGTGATGGGCGGTGTAGAGGAATAATCACTCTGTGTCTGACCCCGGGAGAGTGTGTTGGGACGGTGTGGACGGAGATTCACTCTGTGTCCGACACCGGGAGTGTTCCATGGGACCGTGTAGAGGAATAATCACTCTGTGTCTGACAAACGGGAGCGTTTGATGGAACCGTGTAGAGGAATAATCACTCTGTGTCTGTCCCCGGGTGTGTTTGATGGGACATTGTAGAGGAATAATCACTCTGTGTCGGACCCCGGGAGTGTGTGATGGGACGGCGTGGCGGGAGATTCACTCTGTGTCTGACCCCGGGAGTTTTTGATGGGACCGTGTAGAGGAATAATCACTCTGTGTCTTACCCCGGGAGAGTGTGATGGGACGGTGTGGAAGGAGATTAACACTGTGTCTGACACCGGGAGTGTGTGATGGTACCGTGTAGAGGAATAATCTCTCTCTGTCTGACCCCGGAAGAGTTTGATGTGACCGTGTAGAGGAATAATGACTCTGTGTCTGACCCCGGGAGTGTTTGATGGGACCGTGTAGAGGAATAATCTCACTGTGTCTGACCCCGGGAGTGTTTGATGGTACCGTGTGGAGGAATAATCTCTCTGTGTCTGACCCCGGGAGTGTGTGACGGGACGGTGAGGATTGAGATTCACTCTGTGCCTGACCCCCGGTGTGTTTGATGGGACCGTGTAGAGGAATAATCTCTCCGTGTCTGACCCCGGGAGTGTGTGATGGGACGGTGTGGATTGAGATTAACTCTGTGTCTGACCCCGGGAGTGTTTGATGGGACCTTGTAGTGGAATAATCACTCTGTGTCTTGCCCCCGGAGAGTTTGATGGGACCGTGTAGAGGAATAATAACTCTGTGTGAGACCCCCGGGAGCGTTTGATGGGACCGTGTCGAGGAATAATCACCCTGTGTCTGACCCCGGGAGAGATTGATGGGGCCGTGTAGAGGAATAATCACTCTGTGTCTGACCACGGAAGTGTTTGATGTGACCTTGTAGAGGAATAAAGACTGTGTCTGACACCGGGTGTGTTTGATGGGACCGTGTAGAGGAATAATCTCTCTGTGTCTGACCCCGGGTGTGTTTGATGGTACCGTGTAGAGGAATAATCTCTCTGTGTCTGACCCCGGGTGTGTGTGATTGGACGGTGAGGATTGAGATTCACTCTGTGTCTGACCCCGGGAGTGTTTGATGGGTCCGTGTAGAGGAATAATCTCTCTGTGTCTGACCCCGGTAGTGTTTGATGGGACCTTGTAGAGGAATAATCACTCTGTGTCTTACCCCGGGAGTGTGTGATGGGACGGTGTGAGGGAGATTCACTCTGCGTCTGACCCCGGGAGTTTTTGATGGGACCGCGTAGAGGAATAATAACACTGTGTCTGATCCTGGGAGCGTTTGATGGTACCGTGTAGAGGAATAATCACTCTGTGTCTGACCACCGGGATCGTTTGATGGGGCCGCGTAGAGGAATAATCACTCTGTTTCTGACCCCGGGAATGTTTGATGGGACCGTGTAGAGGAATCATCACTCTGTGTCTGACCCCGGGAGAGTGTGATGGGACGGCGTAGAGGGAGATTCACTCTGTGTCTGACACCGTGAGAGTGTGATGGTACCGTGTTGAGGAATAATCACTCTGTGTCTGACCACGGAAGAGTTTGATGAGACCTTGTAGAGGAATAATGACTCTGTGTCTGACACCGGGATTGTTTGATGGGACCGTGTAGGGTAATAATCTCTCTGTGTCTGACCCCGGGAGTGTTTGACGGTACCGTGTAGAGGAATAATCTCTCTGTGACTGACCCCGGGAGTGTGTGATGGGACGGTGTGGAGGGAGATTCACTCCGTGTCTGACCCGGGGAGTGTTTGATTGGACTGTGTAGAGGAATAATCCCTCTGTGTCTGACCCTGGGAGTGTGTGATGGGACTGTGTGGAGGGAGATTCACACTGTGTCTGACCCCGGAGTGTTTGATGGAACCATGTAGAGGAATAATCACTCTGTGTTTCACCACGGGAGTGTGTGATGGGACGGTGTGGAGGGAGATTCATTCTGTGTCTGACACCAGAAGTGTTTGATTGGACCGTGTAGAGGAATAATCACACTGTGTCTGACCACGGGAGTGTGTGATGGGACGGTGTGGAGGGAGATTCACTCTGTGTCGGACCCCGGGATTGTTTGATTGGACCGTGTAGAGGAAAAATCACTCTTTGTCTGACCTCGGGAGTGTGTGATGGGACGGTGTAGAGGGAGATTCACTGTGTGTCTAACCCTGGGAGAGTGTGATGGGCGGTGTAGAGGAATAATCACTCTGTGGCTGACCCCGGGAGAGTTTGATGGGACCGTGTAGAGGAATAATCACTCTGTGTCTGACCCCGGAGTGTTTGATTGGACCGTGTAGAGGAAAAATCACTCTGTGTCTGACCACGGGAGTGTGTGATGGGACGGTGTGGAGGGAGATTCACTCTGTGTCTGACCCCGGGAGAGTGTGATGGGCGGTGTAGAGGAATAATCACTCTGTGGCTGACCACGGGAGTGTTTGATGGGACCGGGTTGAGGAATAATCTCTCTGTGTCTGACCCCGGGAGTGTTTGATGGTACCGTGTAGAGGAATAATCTCTCTGTGTCTGACCCCGGGAGTGTGTGATGGGCGGTGTAGAGGTATAATCAATCTGTGTCTGACCCCGGGAGTTCGTGACGGGACGGTGTGGATGTAGATTCACTCTGTGTCTGACCCCGGGAGTGTTTGCTGGGACCGTGTAGAGGAATAATCACTCTGTCTGACGCCGGTAGTGTGTGTTGGGACGGTGTGGACGGAGATTCACTCTGTGTAAGACCCCGGGAGTGTTTCATGGGACCGTGTAGAGGAATAATCACTCTTTGTCTCACACACGGGAGCGTTTGATTGGAACGTGTAGAGGAATAATCACTCTGTGTCTGACCCCGGGGGTGTTTGATGGGACCGTGTAGAGGAATAATCAATGTGTGTCTGACCCCGGCAGAGTGTAATGGGACAGTGTTGAAGGAGATTCACCCTGTGTCTGACACCGGGAGAGTGTAATGGTACCGTGTAGAGGAATAATCACTCTGTGTCTGACAAACGGGAGCGTTTGATGGAACCGTGTAGAGGAATAATCACTCTGTGTCTGTCCCCGGGTGTGTTTGATGGGACATTGTAGAGGAATAATCACTCTGTGTCGGACCCCGGGAGTGTGTGATGGGACGGAGTGGCGGGAGATTCACTCTGTGTCTGACCCCGGGAGTTTTTGATGGGACCGTGTAGAGGAATAATCACTCTGTGTCTTACCCCGGGAGAGTGTGATGGGACGGTGTGGAAGGAGATTAACACTGTGTCTGACACCGGGAGTGTGTGATGGTACCGTGTAGAGGAATAATCACTCTCTGTCTGACCCCGGAAGAGTTTGATGTGACCGTGTAGAGGAATAATGACTCTGTGTCTGACCCCGGGAGTGTTTGATGGGACCGTGTAGAGGAATAATCTCACTGTGTCTGACCCCGGGAGTGTTTGATGGTACCGTGTGGAGGAATAATCTCTCTGTGTCTGACCCCGGGAGTGTGTGACGGGACGGTGAGGATTGAGATTCACTCTGTGCCTGACCCCCGGTGTGTTTGATGGGACCTTGTAGTGGAATAATCACTCTGTGTCTTGCCCCCGGAGAGTTTGATGGGACCGTGTAGAGGAATAATAACTCTGTGTGAGACCCCCGGGAGCGTTTGATGGGACCGTGTCGAGGAATAATCACCCTGTGTCTGACCCCGGGAGAGATTGATGGGGCCGTGTAGAGGAATAATCACTCTGTGTCTGACCACGGAAGTGTTTGATGTGACCTTGTAGAGGAATAAAGACTGTGTCTGACACCGGGTGTGTTTGATGGGACCGTGTAGAGGAATAATCTCTCTGTGTCTGACCCCGGGTGTGTTTGATGGTACCGTGTAGAGGAATAATCTCTCTGTGTCTGACCCCGGGTGTGTGTGATTGGACGGTGAGGATTGAGATTCACTCTGTGTCTGACCCCGGGAGTGTTTGATGGGTCCGTGTAGAGGAATAATCTCTCTGTGTCTGA
>NW_026780287.1:0-43899 GCF_030144855.1 Hypanus sabinus | reverse complement strand
CAGCTCAGAACGCCTCAGAAACTCGTCCACCGAAGCAGCGGGCCTCCTGATGCTTTGGGCATCGTAATCCTCCTCCACCAGCTGGGCTGATTTCTCCTGCTGGAAGGTGTTGCTCCTTTGTATGAATGCGCTCCTTTTCTCAGCTTGAAAATGATGGGCCGAATGCTCTGTCGCAGGCAGAGTACTCATCACCAGCAAGCATCAAGATGCCCACATTAGGATTAGTAAGTTGGGGAAATGGTACGTTGGCGTCCGAAGCACGGTGACATGTGGGCTGCCCTTGGTGCATCCTCGGACTGAGTTGGTCATTCACACAAACGACATATCTCACTGTATGAATGTAGAGCACAGAGAGACCGTCAGTTCATCCGTTCTACAGTCTCAGATAGCACAGGCATGCAGTCCCACAGTGAGCCTAAGTCCCAGAAAAAAACATTTCCAATACAACTGTTACACTGAAGCACAGACAGTGAAACCTTCCATTGTATTCTGTACCCTAGTATTCTACAGGCAGAGACACAGGCCCACACCCACATCCCTACCCAGGGAAATGGGACGAGAGTAGCAACAGCGTTGGCAGAGTCACTGTGAGTTCAGAAAATGAAAAACACACAGTTGGAAAATTCGGAACGATTGAATGTGGTGTGACTGGAGTTGAAGAAAGTTTCTGATAAGGACATGAGATTATGGGTAACGTACTTGTGTGGACTCAAAATTCATCAGCAGTTCAGAGGCAGACAACGAATAAACGGATCATTTTCGATTTGGGAAGCAGTGACCAGTAAAGTGACACTGGGTTTGGTCCGAGTATCCATCTGTTCACAACAGGCATAAGTGGTTTTGTTGTTGGACAATATGTATTATATCAATGCCTGCTACTGTTACATAACGGCGGCACGGTCAATAGTGAGAAGGGTGGAAGTAGGGTTTCTGGATGCAGACAAAAGTGCATGAGTGAGGATGGATAGGTTATAAGGTTTTTCACTCAGAGAGAAACAATCTAGAAAAGTCTAGGGGTCCTGAGGAAGAAATTACTACACATTTAGGTAAAGCAGGTAATTAGGAGGGCAAAATGTATTTTGTAGTGGTGATGCAGGAGGTCTGCAAAAGAGGGGTAGAGTTATCTTCCTGGGAATTTTCCTGCCCGCCGTTGGTGCGTGCACACTTTGTATATTATTTCCTTGTCAAGTCACACTACCTCAGGAAAGTTATCTCTACAGCAGAGAGAGTACAGACACGATTCTTTACACTGAAAAGTCTGTTTCCAAGTGCAGCAGGCTTCATGTGTTAGGGAAGAGTGAGTGAGCTGCGCCTGTGTCCTCTGGAATTGATTAAATAATGATTGGATACTTTCAGACCGATTGCATGGAGGATGTTTCCCCTGAATGAGAATTCTATTCCGAAGTAACACAGACACTGAATGTATGGAAAGATAGATAGGACGGAGTGGAAAATGTTAATGGAAAATCACTCCTTGTAATAATGATAGGTGACGTACAGAGAACCTGTATTTATCGACAAAAAATGTATTGCCTCAACTGAAACGTACGTGGGTTCACAAACTATTTACCTGTGTGCACCCTAATAGAATCCCTGTCCCACCGGGAACAGTCCATGAAGAGGAAAAGTATTACCCAGAATAAGTATTACCCTACGGTGTCCAGATTTCCCTCGCAGTCCCGAACTCCACGTGTCAGCGGCAGTGTCACCTCCTCGTTCGCGATGGTAGGTCTCTGATTGCTGAAGAGTTATCGCCCCTGCGTATTTGAAGTCTCTAGCTCTTGTAGTATTTCTCATCCATTGAGCTGCTGGATCTCCATTCCATTAATTCAATGTCACCTGACCTACCTGGATCACCTCCTCACTAGTCTTTTTCTAAGGCTACAACCAATATGTTTTCATGGCTCCGCCCACCCATGCCTTGCATAGTTGCATTTTTCATCCCTGACTCGTCCTAACGAGTTAAACGAGGCAACCCAGACAGAGTCTAACGAAATTGCTAATTGCTACTTTGGTTGGTCCGGCAATTTACATAATAAGTAGCCAGTCCTCCGAGAATGGTCTCAAATTTAGCATGTTACTTTGATTAGATTGTCCTAGAGCAACAATCAGTTCAGATTCCACGCCATTTACAGTATACAGTGGCATGCAAAAAGTTTGAGCACCCCGGTTAAAATTTCTGTTAATGTGAATATGAACTGATCTCAAAAAGTCATAGTGTTTAAGCTGAAACATTCCTTTCAACATTTTAAGCAAGATTAATGTATTACTTTTATTCTGCACAATTTTAGAGTGAAGCAAAAAAAAAAGGAAAGCAGCACCATGCAAACGTTCGGGCACACCCAAAGTTTTGAGCTCTCAGATAACTTTTATCAAGGCCTCAGACATCAATTAGCTTGTTGGTAAAGGCCACGTGATGCCAATTTCAATATTTTGTAAATACCCTGATTCCTCAAACGTTTTCCAAACAATCAGCAGCCATGGGCCCTACGAAGCAGCTGCCTAGCGCTCTGAAAATTAAAATAAATGATGCCCACAGAGCAGGAGAAGGCTAGCCGTTTTCAGGCAGACGTTTCATCAGTTCGTAATGTAATTAAGAAATATAAGTTAACAGGAATGGTGGAGGTTAAGTTGAGGTTTGGAAGAACAAGGACATTTTCCGACAGAACTGCTCGTAGGATTGCTGTAAAGGCAAATTAAAGTCCCTGTTTGAGTGGAAAAAGTCCTTCGGGAAGATTTATCAGACTCTGAGGTGTTGGTGCACTGTTCTACTGTGCAGCGACCCTGCACAAATATGGCATTCATGGAAGAGTCATCAGAAAGAATACCTTTACTGCATCCTCACCGCCAACCTCAGCGTCAGAAGATTGCAAAGGAACATCTAAACAAGCCTGATGCATTTTGGAAACAAGTCCTGTGGACTGATGAAGTTAAAATATTACTTTTCTGACTGCAATGAGCAAATGTATGTTTGAAGAAAAAAATGGTGCAGAGTTTCATGAAAAGAACGACTCTCCGACTGTTAAGCTCGGGGGTGGATCGAACATGCTTCGGGCTTGTGTTGCAGCCAGTGGCACGAGGAGCCACTGCTAGAGGGAAGAATGAATTCAATTAAATACCAGCAAATTCTGGAAGCAAACATCACACCGTCTGCAAAAAAGCTGAAGATCAAAAGAGGATGACTTCTACAACAGGATAATGATACTAAAAAATATTACCCGTGTCCGTTTGATAAGATACGTTTTGCTGTACTTGCTCAGGTGACAAAATGCCCATGGCCCCGTCATGGTAAATGACATCACTGCAGTACACAACATTCTCTTCATGTTATGTTAAAACTGTAACTCAATAGTGTGATATCTGCTCTTATTTCCAGTGTAAATCTTAAATTATTTTAAATGCACATTTTCCAACTATTTTTCTCGGCGATACAATCTGGACTCTCAGTTATCTTTAGGCTCAGGGCGTCCGTATTTACTCACACAATTTTGTTCGGAAAGGTGGGGACAAACTCTTGGATATTATCCTTTCCTTTTGATATTTCGATAAAACCGCCCTTGTTCTCTGAGTAAGGGACCTGACAAGTACCCCATTGATAGGAACTGTTCCATTCTGCTAGGAACGTCCTCAAGTCCCCCAAGTCAGGGCCATCATGTACATCAGTTACTAATGGCGAAAAAATTCTTGATTTTCTACCGCCATTCTCAGCTGGTTGATCTGATACCACCCACTTTCATCCGGAGAAATGGTTGAAATGCTCTTTTCACTCTGAAGGACTTGTTTTGCTTCTAATTTCACCGGGGCAAGCAAAACTGTAATTTAAAAAATGAAGAAGGTTTTTGTATTCTAATCAACACTAGTTATCCTGGTAAATTCAGAACCCAGGGTGACCTCTGTCTCAATGTAGATTTTACGTTTTTGATTCTTCTACCCTTCTGGTTGGCTGCCACATAAATGGCCTCTTTCACAGACTTTCACTGTTGTGCCCACTTTTCTGCCACAATCCCATCGATTTCGTGTTCTGCCAAATTTAACTCTAACAACTCCTGAAACCTTTCATGTCCCTTCCAATCATCAGTTTCAAAGGGGTGTAACCGATTGAAGGTGCTAATGAATTCCATATTATCGTTAAGGCAAAAGGCTAGGCTACAAGCCACGTTGTTCCATGATGTTGCAACAATTTAGCAACCATAGTTTTTCAATGTTCGATTCATCCTTTCATATTTCCTTCGTCTGTGTTTTAAAGTGCTATGAAATTTCTGCTTGATCCCTAAAAGAGCCATGACATCTTCCATTATGTGGGCCGTGAAAAGTGTGCTTTATCGGTTTCGATACTGCGGGATAGTCCCCAGAAATTTATACTCGGGAACAAACCCCAGAAATTATTTATTTTTTGCAGTGACTTTCGCTGTGTCTGTCTTAGCTGGGAATTCATTCACCCACTTCGTAACAGTATGTCATAGTACCAAATTGTATCTGTAGCCTCCTTTGGTGAGCGGAAAGGGAATAACATGATATATCTGCATAGTAGTCCAAGGCCTTTCTACCTGCCTGGTGTGTCGAAGGGCTCATTTCTTTAAATCTCTGCAGGGCTATATTGTGCACAAATCAAGCATTTGTTTCACAAAATATCCACATCTTCGGACAACCGCCCATTTCCTTGATCATTTCCAGGGTGCGTTTGCATCTCTGGTGTCCCAATATCCTTCGTGGAGGACAACTCCATACTTGACGAACAGTCCACTGTGTTCTTTGCACATTTCACACGCGGAGCCAACTATCATTTTACACCAAAATATTTTTGCTCTTCTGTTAAATCCACAATCGTAGTCTGTTGTTACTACTGCCTTCCAATCTCACCAAACTACCAAAACATAACACCTTGCCTCGTCAATTCGTCGGCCATTCTATTTCCCTCAGGAGAAAATTTAGAGCGGCCCTTCACCGATACGGCTCCAAATTGTTTTTCGCTTTGCCTCCTCAAATACGTATTGTAACAGAAGAGCAGATTAAAGCGTCCTTCTTCCTGCAAAATAAAACACTCGCTCTGGCTTCCCACAGAGGGAGGCAAATGTTCCGTAAGGCTGTGACAAACGTACAAATGGTCAGAATGTATGCCTGACTCTGACGATAAACGTTCTATCTGGCTAACCAGACATGCTGCAGCTGCCGACCCTGTTGCCTGTGCACTCATGGTTTGGAAACTGTAAAGCTACATTGTACATTTACCGGCCATGTTCATCTTCCACCCAGTTCTTCCCTCACCGTCCTGTACTGATGAGGAACTACCTAAAAAAAAAATAGAATGGATTTGTCTTTTCCATTTGTCTCTGTTTTTTTCTTAGTCATTGCCTGATCTGACTTCTTCTGCACTCTCTATTTTTTTGTCTGTTTTTGTACAAATGGATCCTGGGGACAATTTGCTTGACACTTCCTTGATACACCAGTTTATTTTGCTAACATTGACGTTGTGTTTTTTGCTTTACACTAATATTACTTCATTGCAACAATAAAATCCATCTAGTAATTGTATATTGGCTTACTGAAGCATTCTGAATCCTTCCATTTAATGGTAATTGTAAAGGAGTGTGTCAGTGAATTGAATCCCACTATGTAGGCGAAATGTTGTATCGCAAAGAAAACCAGTAGCAAATATACATATATATATGGTGTGTAATGTGTGTGTGTGTGTGTGTGTGTGTGTGTGTGTGTGAGTGTGTGTGCGTGCGCGCGCGCGCTTGTGTGTATATACAGCAACCCCCGGATGAGCCAGTGAGAGAATGCGTAATAAATGAACTACTGGTCTTAACTTTCCGTGCGTCTCCTGTAACAGCACTGCTGAGGTCGTGGTATCAGTTGTCGGCACTTCCAATGAAAATGGTTCATTCCATTAAAGGAGCTGCCTCGCTGTAAAAAAAAAAATAGGTGATCGCTACAGTAACCTAACAGCCCCAGAAGGGACCATAGCCCTTTCAGTTCTCGGGGAACAGACAGTTTCATAATCGATTCTACTCTTCGCATTTCAAGTTCTTTTTATCTCATTGCCAAGGACATTCCCAAATAACTAACTGCTCGTTTCATGACTTGTGCTCCATTAGCCAATCGCAATCAATAACTGCAGCGGTTCTGTCAATACCTCAAAATGTTCCCGCTTGGTTTCAGTCTCCAGTCGTAGAGAATTCACATATAGTGCCAAGCACTCGAGTTTTGAAAACCGTTTTAATCCTTCCCCTAAGCGCTGGTGAAATATAGACGGGGAATTATGGAACCCCTGTTGCAGGACGATCCATGTATACTGCTGTCCCTGAAAGGCAAATGCAAACTTTGGTCTACTGGTTTCTTCGGTGCCCATATGGGTGAGTTATTTGTGGAGGCTATTGGCCTCAGTACTCCTTGTTGTAGAAAACACTGTATTACATTAACTACTTCTTCCTCTGTTCTTTTGGCAAACCCATATTGCTTTTGTGGTTTGCGTTCTTGCCATTGAATGCACAAACTGCCAGCCATTTTTCCGTCGTCATGCTTATGCCTTGCAAATGCTCATGAGTTCTGTGCAATAATTTGCTGCACTTTCTGATCATTGCTACAACAGGAGGACATTGCCTCAAGATTCAGGGGAGAAGATTTAGGATGGAGATGAGGAGAAACTGTGTTTCGTAGAGAGTGATGAATTTGTGGAATTCTCCGCTCAGGGAAGCAGTTGAGTCTTTTTCAGTAAATATATTTAAGATACAGCTAGACATATGTTTTTACGTTTGTACATACTAAGGGAATTTAGGGTTATGGAGCAAAGGCAGATAAATGGAGCTGAGTTTACGGCCAGATCAGTCATGAGTTTATTGAAATGCGGTGCAGGTTCGATGGGCCGGATGGCCTACTCATGATCCTCTTTCTTATGTTCTTATTGGCCATCTTCTCCGGTTTTATTCACAGTTCACCCATTGCGCATATTCTACCTTGGTATTCTCCTACTGCGATCTATGTGTTCTGTAGGTATTCATGCCGATTGCCTCTTCCAAACCATACAATTAGCTGGGTGAAAACAAACCAAGCTTTGGCCATATAATCAGCCCACAATATATGTTTCGGCTCCCCGAGTTACTTCACCAACATGACGGAGTGCTTCAACGCTATGTCTCCTATTCTAACTTCCAATGTTACACATAGCGTGGCATGCAACATGTTTGAATACCTCTTTCAAAATTTCTGTTACTGCGAATAGTTAAGTGAGTTGAAGTTGAACTGATCTCCAAAAGTCAGAAAGTTAAAGATGGACCATTCTTTTCAACATTTTAATCAAGATTAGTGTATTATTTTTGTTTTGTTTAATTTTAGAGTGAATAAAAAGAAACGAGCAACATGCAAAGTTTGGGCACCCTAAGAGATTTGAACTCTCAGATTAGTGTTGCCAAGGTCTCAGACCTTAATTAGCTTGTTAAGGCTATGACTTGTTCACAGACATCGTTAGGAAATGCCAGATGATGTAAATTACAAAGCTTTAGTAGTAAAATAACTCCTCAAACATTGTCCCAATATTCGGCAGCCATGGCTCCTCTGGGCAGCTTCCTAGCACTCTGAAAATTAAAATAAATGATGCCCACAAAGCAGGAGAAGGCTACATGACGACATCAAAGCGTTTTCAGGCAGCCGTTTCCTCAGTTCGTAATGTAATTAATAAATGGCAGTTAACAGGAACAGTTGAAGTCAAGTTGAGGTCTGGAAGACTAATAAAACTTTCCAAGAGAACTGATCGTAGAGTTGCTAGAAAGGCAAATCAAAACCATCTTTTGATCTCAAAAGAGCTTCAGGAAGATTTAGCAGACTCTAGAATGGAGGTGCACTATTCTACTGTGCAGCGGCGCCTGCACAAATATGACCTTCATGGAAGAGTCACCAGAAGAAACACCTTCCTGCGTCCTCACCAAAAAAACGTTAACGTCTGAAGTTTTAAAAGGAACATCTAAACAAGCGTGATGCATTTTGGAAACAAATCCAGTGGATTGATGAAGTTAAAATAGAATTTTTTGGCAGGAATGAGGAAATGTATGTTTGGAGGGGGAAAAAAAGGTGCAAAATTTTATGAAAAGGTCACCTCTCTAACTGTTAAGCACGGGGGTTGACCGATCATGCTTTGGGCTTGTGTTGCAGCCAGCGTCATGGGGAACATTTACTGGTAGAGGGAAGAATGAATTCAATTAAATACCAGCAAATTCTGAAAGCAAACATCATAACGTCTGGAAAAAAAAGAGGAAGATGTAAAGAGGATGGCTTTTACAACAGGATAAAGATCCTAAACACACCTCAACACCTACAATAGACTACCACACGAGGCGAAGCTGAAAGTTTTGCCATGGCCCTCACAACCCCCCCGACCTAAACATCATCGAAAATCTGTGGATAGATTTCAAAAGAGCAGCGCATGCAAGACTGCCCAAGAATCTGACAGAACTAGAAGACTTCTTCAAGCAAGAATGGGCGAAAATCCCCCAAACAAGAATTGAAAGGCTCTTAGCTAGTTACAGAAATATTTACAAGCTGTGATACTTGCCAAATTGGGTGTTACTAAGTACTGACCATGCAGGGTGCCCAAACCTTTACTTCGGACCCTTTTCTTTTTTTCTTCGTTATTTTGAAACTGTAAAAGATGGAAATAAAAATAAAACTAATGTTGCTTAAAATAATTAAGAAATATGTCATCTTTAACTTCATACCTTTTGGAAATCAGGTCAGGTCTTTTGGAAACAGGCTTAGCTGTTCTCAGAAAAGGAAATTTTGACTATGGGTGTCCAAACATTTGTATGCCACTTTATATGTCCCACTTCTTAATATCTTGTGAATAGACGGAGAACTACTTTTACATGGTATCTTTTAATTTACTCTCTTTTACCTTAGTGGTTTTGACGATGTTTTCGAGACCTTGAGCGTCCATAACAAGGGCGGATAAAAACCCTTCCACTAAATAGATGCTTTCCGGTTTCAGCCCAGTTTTTGCTACACACCCATGTTGGTGAGGACTGACACTGTTATTCAAGCTCAGCGTACAATTCTCTGGATTATGGTGTGTGCACCATGCTATTTAGTAATCTCGGTCCTACTGGCCCCTTCAAGGGCAAACCGCGCTTCTCTGATCTGTCATGTCTCAGGTTTGGGCATTCTCTCTTACTGTATATCCTTGACCACAACGTTAGCACTTAACTACAGCAACTTCAATTCTCCCTGTTGTTATCCCTGTTCCGTTTCCTCTGCACTTACTTGCCCTTTGATAGTGTGGCAGAAGATCTCCTACTCTCAGATCCCCAGACAGATTCATATGTAATAGGCATCACGTTCCCATTAGAGAGCTTTACTGGTCTTTGTATATCGTTTTCCCACACTCTACTCATGTTCCTCAGCGTCCATGCCTCAGCAAGTGTGGGTTCCACTACCGTCTTTTATTCATCGCAACTGGCCTCAACGATCTATTTGAGGCTTCTGTTCTTAAATGCTCCAGCTCAAATGTTGCTCCATATTCTCCTTGGAACACATTACAGAAACTGGAAGCAAATGCAGTGTGATGTTCAACTCTCCACTTGTAACATTTAACCAGTGCGTCTACCGGGTCCTTTTTGTCAAGACCCATGACAATCATTATTGCGGTCTTGAAACCGTCGCATGTTCCTCCACCCAGTTGTTGTATATTTCGTAAAACTCAGTGTATCATTGGAGGCAAACACATTTCAGTTAATTTTCTTTCGTCGGATTCATCTAGGCCATGTATTGCTCTCTGATGACGTTGATTGAAAAAGCTCTCAAGGATCCTCTCCGAGCACCTATATATTTAGCAATATCCTGAAGCTGCTGTACCCAAAAAGGTGCGGTGTATGTATTTTAGGATTTGATTTGCTCCCCTTTCTGTCCCCTATCTCAGAGTGCATCGATAGTAGCAGCCCTAGCAATTGTCCCTTCACAATCAGGGTGACGAGAAACTCCTCATATTGCGGCCAGTTCCCAACATGTATTTCTGCAGGTATCCACTCAGATTAAACAAATCCAAGTCCTTTGGACTTGCCGAATTTCACGAATGCTTCGTGCTAAGTTAGAAACCGCTAACTACCCAGCCCTAGGTCGCTCTGTACTTCACCAACGTGGTCCGACACGAGTTCTCCACTAAACAAAGAGATTTATCCTCGAGCCAACTCCGGTATACAAATTTTGAATAACACCATGTACTAATTATCAGTGAGGTATAGGGAATCTGTATTTACCGACAAATAATTTTGATTGTCTCAACGGAGATTCACAGACTATCTACCAGTGTGCACGTTACTAACATCTCTGACCCTGCATGAACAGTCAATGATGAGAAAAGGTATTACGCGAGGAAGGGTCTACCCTGGCCGCGTGTTCATCGTGGTCCCTCCATGTGTTCACGGAGTCCTCCTTCTTAACGATGTGTTGTTTCTGGTTGCTGGAGTGTATTGAATCTCCTGACCCTTATAGTGTTCCTGATCACTTGATCTGTTGGATCTCCATCCCGTTAGTTCAAGGGCACCTGATCTTCTTATGGCCATTGTACAGGGCTACAACGAGCACTGTCCCACCCCAAGCTTCTGTATTTTTGTCTTTCAACTCTGTCCGGTACAAACCAGTTCCAATAAGGCAGCTCAGTCAGGGTCTAACGAGATTACGGATTGCTTCTTTGATAGATCTGGCTTTTACTTTATACATAGTTACTCCTACGAGAATGGTCTCAGATTCAGCAAGTCATTACCGGAAGTTCCTTGTGTCCCAGAGCAAAAATCGGTTCGTTTTCCACAAAATAGGATGAAACAAAGACAACTGTTTAACTGCTTTCTCTGTCATTGATCAGACTGCAGTTTCTTCTGGCCAACACTTTAACCAAATTTATTTTTCTCTGCATTTTACTGGCATCTTGCGAACTTTTCCCCAGATGATTACCGGAGCAAATTATGTCTTTGGAGATTGTGCTATGTCCTTCGCTGGATAACTTAACGCCGCACAGGTATCCCTCATAACCTTAATCTTATATTGATTTTTTATTTCATTATCAAATTATTGGGAAAACAAAATATCATTATGGGCTATATCCTTCTCAACCTGTATTCTGGCATTTCGGATTTCAGATTGTATGTGACGTTTATGTACTTTGTTAATATATTTTTACCTTCGATTCTGAGCGTAACATTTATTAAGAAAGTACATACATTTTTTCACGACGTTGGGGATTAACGTTGTCTGCACAGCAGTATTACCTTTTTAAATCGACTCGATTGTTCCCCAACTGAATCAACGTCAGGCAGTTCCTGCAGTTTTCCTTCTGAATTTCTAGCTGCATCTGCACAAATGTCGTCTTTATGAATTTCAATTTATTGTTTTTGGCTTTTATTGATATACTCCTCGAAAAAAAACTTCATCCTAACAATATTGTGATCACTTGATCAATCTCACCGTACACGAAATTCTGTAACGACTCTTACAGAATTTCAAATCTAGACAGAACTCCTATCGTGTTGGTGCAACAAAATATAGTGTCAAAATCAACAATTCAATAACTCAATAAATTCAGTTTCCTGATATCTATTAATCAGTGAGTTCTCTCGCTCAATATTTAGGGAAACAAGGTCCCGGATAACTGGCATCACCCTGAGAACTAGGATTTCTAGTTATATTCTCATGGGTTCCCCTCCGTGTGGAAACCACGCTGGTCATGGATGCATGAAGGAAAATGAAAACACTGTGATGAAGAGTTGGATGATTACCCCTGGGACAATGTGAGACAAAGGAAGCCAGAGAAAAAAGAATGTTTATTTGGGGATTTTCCAGAATGGCGACAGCAAGCTGCATTCGTATAAAACTGATCAGAAGAAGCGATCCTGTTTTTAATGGTGCGGTGACCAGTCTTACAGAGAAGCTGTCCAACTTCATGAGAAAACTACGTTTGTGCGGAGAGTGGAAATAATGCATTTGAATCAATTTTAGAAGGCTTGTGAAAAAAAAGAGTGAAGGGAAGCAGATTAGATTATAGCAAAGTGGAAAGACTGAGTAAAATAATAAACCAACATCCTTATTTGGAGGAATATAGTTAACTGGCGCTAGATTTTAAATAGGACGTTGGTACTGTACGTAGTGACGCAGCTCCGCATGGTTATGACAACGATAGGCAGCCACTTCCAGACCTATCCTGCCAGCACACAACCAAACAACCCAGTACTATTGCCACGACTGCCACCGTCGGAATGGAAGGAAAGTGGGGCAGGAGTCTGCATGAACAATATAACCTGCACAACATCCTTTGTGCTTCAGCATCTGAGAGACAGTGATCATGATGTATAAACATTACTCCATGCGGAGAACCAGAGAGAGCTGTTACAGGCAACTGCTAACCAGAGCGTAAATGAAATTTAATGGACTGTGTTGCTATGAACATATCATAAGTCGATAACACAACAGCTTTATAGAGCCTGTTACGAAGGATGAGCAGCTCTGATGGGCAGAAGGGTACAGAGTTGCCCATGTCCCTCTCCCCTGGGAGAATTACAAACCGCTACTGTTGCCAGGCTGCTCATGAGAGAGAAAGAGATGGAACAAAAATATACTGGGACTGGTACATTTGTTTCAGATAAGGGAGGGATAACACAGGGAGGAAAAGACTTGTTGTTCCACCATATTATGACTCATATAAGACTTATGGCTCCGGAGAGGGCTGTTTACTTGGTACCATTCTGTTCATTAAAATTCCTCAGTGGACAGCCGGAGTGGGCTGGTTTGATGGACTAAGCCATTCAAAACTGGTTGAAACCTGAGACCCTGTGAGTAGGGATAAAAGTGAGTTCGGGGGTGACACCCCTCAAACACACCAGGAGACACACTAGTGAGCACTGCTTAAGTGTTGGAACCCACGAGAAGGTGTGGGGGCATCGGAGACCGAACGAAGGATCAGTCAATTTTCACTCACAGTGTTTGTAGCGAGGCCGGTGGGGGCTTGTTTGTGTGACGAGTCCACCACAGAAGAACGGTCTAGCAAAAGGCCAGAGGGGGCATACCTGAATGGCCACAACAACACATCGATGGATCAAGAACGTAAAGGAAGGTTTGACTGACTGCAGCTGTTACTGTTTGCTCGCCCCCTCTCTCTCTCTCCACCTCCAACGGTTACAACAAAAGAACCAACAACTACCTCAGCCTACATGAATTGAACTGAACTTTATACTTTCCCGTGATAATTCATTATCCCCTAGACAACGATAGAGCTTGTTTAATATTGATTATTATTATACCCACACTTTTAGGATTAGTATTGCTAACGTGTATTGTCTGCATATTTGCATTGTTGATATTGATTTGTATATTTTACTCATAATCACTGTTTTGAAAATAGTACCAGACTCCAGCGGATACTTCAATCTTTGTTGGTAAGACACCCAGTTAAGGGATACGTAACAAGCCTCCGAATTACCTGACTAACATTCGACTTTTCCCGAAAATACAAGGACAGGAGAACAAGAAAAGAATTAAAGAATCCAGTGTTACTTTTGGCTATTTGCAGAACAGACTGCTAGACGTACTAACCTAATAACCACGTTAGCGGCAAACATAAAAACGAAAAAAACACACCTCTGAAGCAGAATGGGTGGGTAATGTAGCAGGATCCTGTTTTGAGTCAGTATGGGTGGACGTCAGGAACAGGAACGGAGCAGGTACTCTATTAGTGGTATTCTATAGGTCCCCTGGTAGCAGCAGACATACCGAGGAGCAGATTGGGAGGCAGATTTTGGAAAGGTGCAAAACGAACTGGGTTATTATCATTGGTGACATTAACTTCCCTAATCTTGATTGGCACCTGATAAGTTCCAAGGGATTGAAAGAGGCAGAATTTTTTAAGTGTGTTCAGGTCGGATGTTGACAGGCCGACCAGGGAGAATACCGTACGAGATCTATAATTCGGTAGCGAACCGGGTCAGGTCACAGACCTCTCAAGGTGTGAGAATCTGGGGGACAGTGATCACCGCTCCCTGGCCTTTATCATTATCAGGGAAAATGATAGAATCAGAGAGGACGGGACCATTTTTAATTGGGAAAGGGCAAATTATGAGGCTATAAGGCTCGAACTCGCGGGTGTGAATTGCGATGATTTTTTTTTTTGCAGGGAAATATGCTAAGGACATCTGGTCGATGTTTAAGGATCTCTTGCAGGATGTTAGGGATAAATTTGTCCGGTCGAAGAAGATAAAGAATGGTAGGCAGAAGGAGCCATGAATGACATGTGAGGTGGAAAATATAGTCAGGTGGAAGATGGCAGCATACATGATGTTTAGGAAGCAAGGATCAAATGGGTCTATTGAGGAAAATTGGGTAGCAAGGAAAGAGCTTAAGAAGGGGCTGAGAATAGCACGAAGTGGGCTTGAGAAGGCCTTGGCGATTAGGGTAACGTAAAACCCCAAGGCATTCTTCAATTATGTGAAGAACTAAAGGATGACAGGAGTGAAGGTAGGACCGATTAGAGATAAAGGTGGGAAGATGTGCCTGGATGCTGTGGAGGCTGCGGAAGTGAGCGAGGTCGTCAATGAGTACTTCTCTTCACTATTCACAAATGAGAGTGAACTTGATTACGGAGAGGACATTATGAGTGAAGTTGATGTTCTGGAGCATGTTGATATTAAGGGAGAGGAGCTGTTGGAGTTATTAAAATACATTTGGAAGGAGAAGTCTCCGGGGTCTGACGGGGTCTGTCACCAATGCTCAGTACAAGAGGACATGGCTTTACGGTAAGGGGAGGGTGGTCCAAGGGGGATATCAGAGGATGTTTTTGTACTCAGAGAGTGTTTGGTGCGTGGAATGCACTGCCTGTGTCACTGGTGGAGGCAGATACTCTCGTGAAGTTTAAGAGACTACCAGACAGGTATATGGAGGAATTTAAGGTGGGAGGTTATATGGGAGGCAGGATTTGAGGGTCGGCACCGTAGTTCCGGACATGGGGGTGGGTGGTATGTGGCAAAGGGGCAGGTACAGCGTACAAATTTGTTACTTTAAAGGTAGTGATGGGGAATATTGAACAATATTACAAAGAATGCTCATTTAATCTCAACCCTATCTTTGGTCAGTAAATTGGAAGTGAGAAAACGTTTAAGTCGTTGGAGATTTTGTGACGGCGTGAAGTCATCTTTTAGAAATGTTGAAGAATAATTTGCGGACGATTCGTAAATTTCAGCGCCCCTTTGCATTAGACTCGGAAGGATTTCTTAAATGTTGTACGATTCTAATTATATACTACTTGTTCACTGTTCAACACTTGTCAATTCTGTGATAGTTGAAAGTGTGAATGCATTGAAAATGTAAAATGTAGCACAAGGACTGGAAATTGGTGAGTTCAGTAAAGAGAAACAGAGGTCATGCGTGCGTGAATGAACGGAAGGCAGTTGTGTGATTGCTAGCATTGTATTGAAAGGAGGTTTGAATTATTTTTTCCATTCACAATAGGATCTCACTGATTGCAAACGTCTGCTTCATTGTTACAAATTAAATTGCAGGAACATATGCATTTATTTTTCCGAAATTGTATAAAGTCTTAGTGTATGGGGGTCGCATACATATCTCGTTTCACTTTGTTCTTTAGAATATTTGATAAGTATTATCATTGTAGGAATTAACTGTTTATTTTATATAAGCCAGTTTCCAGAGACAGTTTTGAAGGAAGAAACGTTGGAGCTTAGATATTTCTTCTGCGTTACCTGCGTATATCGATTGCGTTCTTGTGTTTGTTTGCTGTGGTATTGATTACAAAGGGAGGCACGGTTTCCGCAGCCCCATGCGAAATCAAGCTTAAAGCGATCGAGATATCAGTGTTCAAAGGTAAATTTACATAAGACCAATCAGTGTTTACATGAATTGAGAATTGAAATTCGCTTTCTGGGAGACTGGATGCTGGAAAGAATGCTGCTGAATAATTTGAAATGCCGATCTTGAGTTGCAGAGTTCCACTGGAAAAAAAGTGTTTTAATATAATTGTAGCATCTGCCCTGTAATAAGTAAACGTGATTTCGGTTTAGATAGCTTGCAGTTTCAGTCGAAAGCAAAAGTAGTTTGCTTTCAAAATCAGCCCTAACTCAATAAATGATCCAAGTCCTGCAGGATAGTGATAATCTCTTTCACTCAAAGTCCAGATGTAGCTATAAAGTATTATGAAAATTATTCCTTCCTTGCGGAACATCACTAGCCACTGTCCTCCAGGCAGAATACACTCCATCGACTACCTCATCGGCGATCCCTTGGTTAGCCAGTTCTTAATCAATGCAGCCAGGTATCACTAGATCCCAAGCCACGTGTATTCTCCAAGTGTGCACCATAGGGAACCCAGTCTAATACCTTACAAAACTAATCTACCCCACATCGACTCGTCTGCTTCATCTGCCTACTTTTCACTTCTTCATGGAATTTATCCTGGCTCATAAGGGACATGCTGACTATCCCTAATCAGAATGTGTTTCTCCAATAATTCAGTCTCTAAGAAGCCTCTCCAATACCTTGCCCTCTACAGACCGAAGACTCACGGGCCTGTAATTCTCAAGACTATTCCTATTACATTTCTTGAACATAGAAATACGATTTGCCATTCTCCCATCATCCCGTACCACATCTGTAGCTAGTGATGACAGAAATGTTATGTCCAAAAGCGCAGCAACATTTTCACTCGTTTTCTCTAATTACATGTATTACATCCCTTCTGGCACCGGGAAATGGATAATTTTCCATGCTTTCCCAGTTTCGAAGCGTATGCATCTCAGCACACCTGTTCGTTTTTGCTGTATCCACATTCATCACCATCTCACTCACTGGTGAATACCGAAGCAAAGTATCAGTAAGAACCTTCACTACATCCTTGCACTCCAGACACATGCTTCCTCTTTTATCGCTAATCTCTCCCACACTCTCCCGTCATCCTCCTGTTTTTCACCTCCCTGAACGCGGCTCTCGTTTCAATTCTTCTAAATCCCTCCTGGCTACATTGTGACATTCCATGGCCCTGCCTGATACTTTCTTCAAAGTATATTTATTTCTTATTCTTGAGGAGGTGTTCCATCTCTCTTGTCAACCAGGTTTATCCCCGCCTCAATGAAACAAACCAGTGCTGAACCCCAATCAAGTGCTCCATTAACAGTCTCCACATTTCCCTAATTCGGCTCCCAGGTTCCTACCCAATAGTATCAATTAAGTACATTCCATATTGTCTGCTGCTAGCCCAGTGTAAGGTATGTCGAATAGCTGTGCTCTACCGTTCTGAAATACTGACACGCGGAGAGATCATTTTCCTGACCCATTTCACTTTCTAGTATTAGCACAAGATGGGCTGTTCACGAGTCTGCCTGCCCGCTCCTTGTGCCAGCACTCCTTCCCGTCTACAACTGAGAAACTCTGTCACATCGAAACCTTTTTAAACCGAGGAACTGCCGATGAATATCAGTGAAGTTTAAGTTGTCTGTGGCAACAGCCGTGTTAATATAAGCACCTATACAAAATATATGTTCCGATCTGTCACTGTGTGTTGTTTTTCGTTTTGGTGATGGGAGCTCTGTAGAGAATACTCTCGAACGTGTGTTTCTTGCGTCCTTACTTCTGAGTTCCACTCCCCGTCTATTAACATACAATCCTAGCACAGTATCCCCCCGAACCGCAGCTGTGATACTGTCTCCCTGTGTCCACAGTCACCCTGTGCCTCAAAGGCATTCCCTTTACTCTCTTTTACCCGACTATGAATACTTTGAAACATCTGAACGCCGAGAAGTCCAGAAGTCATTCCTTCCCTTGAGACTGAACTTACTTAATTTGCTACATCCTTCGCATACATGAGGAATAAGCATGTTTGGGTTACGTCTCCGTCTAAATGTGTAATGTGCAATCCTAGAAATTTATAATAATTTATAATAATTAGAACAGTCAATGTAACACAGAAATACACTCAAATCAGCGTGAGTTAATCAGTCTGATGGCCTGGGGGGTGACGCTGTCCCGGAGCCTATTGGTCGTGGCATTTATACTGTGGTAGCGTTTCCAGGATGATAGTCAAGTCTCTGTGATAGTTTGGAATTTATTTATTTCAGGATGACCAGACACAAAATTGTTTGACTTTTTGGCATGTTTGCCAAATATAATGATTTATTCCAACTGTTATATTCTAAAATGCCACTGAATTGAAATTTGAGTGGGCGTTATCTACACAGATGGCCATTTAACGTGATCACACACTTTATTCCATCCTTCAGCTCTTGCCTGAATTTCCTCTGTGTCAGTGTATAAATACAAGTGTTGGTGCACACACTGAGAGTTTCCAACATGTACCCAAATTGCTGTAGTATATACACAGGGGTACTCAAATATCTGTCCAGGTAATAGTAATTTACCGTTTGCCATTTCAGGGAACGAACTGTAGAGGGCACCCAAAGTAATATGAAATTAGCTGAAATTGCAAACAATAAAATCATCGATTTTCTGCGGTTTTCCATCTCGATATCTTTCTGAATATCACTTCTGTTCCGAAGCCCTCTGCGGACTCTATTTGCCGCAATTATATGTATTACTGTTAACCCATTGAAGATAAGAATTAAGCCGATTGGTAGCAACGGTGAGAAATTGCTCTCTTGTAATTCGAGTCCTTTCCACACGGGTGAAGTAGCGTATTCCTGTATGAGGACGCAACGCCACGGTATGTTGCCAATAATGGCGTAAGATTCAACAACAAAGTAAAACGGGACACTTTTCCCGTAGATCACTATAACCACGGTCACCATAACCACCGTTGCTGTTCTCTCAGTGCAGTATCGTTCCCCGAGCTTTCGACAACATATTGCCATGAAACGATCGAAGGTAAAACTGACCGTAAACCAAACAGAACAGTCCAACGTCACAAGAAATAATACACCTGTCACTGCGCATACAGGAGTGATGAGCAGGAATCTAGAAAAAATGAAGATATTGTTGGTCTGTTCCACTAAAGCGACAACTATAACCGCCATCAGATCTGCTGTTGCCATTCCAACCAGGTAACGGGTGATGCATTTGGACAGTCCGCATTTTCCCCGAGATAGGATCATAATCGCCGTTAAATTAACTGCAAGAAATTTGGAGGGAAAAAAAAAATGTCAGAACAGAATTAACGTTAGCTGCAAATGTCTGAGTTCCCAATTTTTCCCCAATGCTACGCAAGGTATGATTTTTTTTTTGGAAGTTGAAAGCATAAATTCAATTTATGTAGATTATGTCCGTGCCCACCGGATGGAAAATAATGGACAGAATGTAGTTATGGGTTTGCTACTTTCCGACAGATTACAACTGGACATGTGATTCCCACGACTCACGTACCGGAGAAGTTCAATCGCTCCATAACCAACACCATTACCATTATTTCAGGTGAAACAGCTGATGGTTTATTTGTAGTGAAATCATGCGCTTCAATGCATAGGTTGCAATTTAACGTTTTATGGAAGAACAGACCTGAGTGTCGATATTCGACTGGCCGGTCAGTTGAAAAAAAAACTTCTGATCTGGAAGTCGCTTCAGAAATGCGACCGAGCTGAAACTGTAGAACTATGGCAAGAGCAGCACCGACGCAATTGACAAAAGAAATAAAAAGCATCACGTAGAAACAATATGGAAGCTGAATAATAAATCTGTCAGATGTTTGAATCCTCAATTCTAGAAACATATTTCAGTCAAAGGTAGCTTCTGTGCTCAGTAAAAGTCCAAACAGAGCAATTGAATGAAAACAATATGATGAAAGCACCATACACAGAGTGACCAGCTCCAGTACCTTACCAGGGATACCGATCGCTACGATTGTAGGATAGAAAACGGCCGCGATGTAGTAAATCAACGGATATCCCATATTCCATCAGAAGCAGCGTTCACTTGCACGGAAACTTGCAAGTGCACAAATGGACTGGTGACAGGTTTTACAGAGTTATATGCAATTCAGAGTAATTCCACTGGGGCAATTAGTGTGGTTATCCATCCGTCGCATGAGGCTTAACAAGCTACACAAAAGTGTTGCACTGAAGTGTTTTTTTCTCACTTTATCACCGTGCCATGAATTCGTATCCCCAAAGGATGTAACAAGTTATTAACTTTTAAGCAAAATATAATACGAGCGTTCCCAATGTATTCTCCAAGATATCTGACGTCAGTTGCTGAAATGGGACATTTTCTGATCAGTGTTGTTTCAAACGTAGAAAATCATCCTGAGCAATCAACATGGGCAATCAACTTCGAACAGATTTAGGCACCCAAATGAATTTAGATGCGTCTTGTGGACGGATTGACGAACGTTATTTTCTCGATTAACAGAGAGTGGATGGTTCATTCTTTGTCTCTGAACAATGCAGTGCAGAGACTGGTGTTTGGCCCATTGTTTTTTTTTTTTATCATGTATGCTCATGACAGAGCTGTCGATGTAGAAATCGGAATCAGAAGAATTGCAACGACTCCTAAGTTGGAGGCGTTGTTCCAGCCAAGAACTGCATCCAAGCTTGTAGCTTGACGTCGACTGGCGAGGAAATGTCCTCAAAAATGGCAGATGGCATTTAATACAGAGAAGTGTGAGATCGTCTGTGTTGTGAGGAACGATGCAACAGCTTTCAACGCACTTATTACAAATGTGGATTTTAGTGTGATGGGGCCGTGGATAAAATATCGTAGACTGTTTTGCCCACCTACTTACAGTTTTGAAATATCAATACGCTTCAAAAAGTGCAGCGAGAATTTGAAAGGAAGAGTTGAGGCAATGTACAGGGTGAATGCATGCAGATTTTTCACATCCAGGGTCTATACTATAGACACTATAGGGAGGGTGCGTGGATACTAGAGAGGGAGTGCAGAGGATATTTACAAGGGTGTTGCCTGGAATGGAGGTCGTGCACTACGAGAACAGCTTGAGTGTATTTGGCCTTTTCTCCCTGTAGTAACGGAGGGTGAGAGGTGTATAAGATTATGTGAGCAATTGATCGCGTGGATAGTCAGAGTATTTTCCCCTCAGGGCCGAAATAGCTAACACATGGAGGCATCGTTTTAATGTGCTTGGAAATAAGTACAGAGGGGATACCGGGGGTAAGCCTTTCTCACAGAGAGTTGCATGTGCGTGGTATGCACGGCCGGTGGCGGTGGTGAAAGCGGATAATGACAGAGGTGATAGGAGTTAGGAGTTGGGCGAGGTGATATATAAAGTGTCATATATCTCATATACAGTCTGGGTAGCCTCCAGCCCCTTGGTATGAACATCGACCTCCATCTTCCGGTATTTCCCTCCCTCTCCCTTCCACCATCTCACTTTAACTCTGTCTCCTCTTCTAGATGCCTATCACCTCTGATGATTCTGCATTCTTCTTCTACCGATCGTGTTTTCCCCTTACATTCCTTCTTCACCCCTCTGGCCTATCCCCTCCCTCCTATCCCTCCTGCACCCCTTGATCTTTCCTCTGATTGGTATTTCACCTGGCACCTTCTCTCCACCCATTCTTTATAGGGCACTTGCCCCCTCCTTCTTCTGTCCTTTCGAAGCGTCTCGGCCCGAAATGTTGACTGCTCCTTTCAACGGATGCTGCCTGACCTGCTGAGTTCATTCAGCTTATTTGTACGTCTTGATTTGACCACAGCATCTGCAGTGTACTTTGTCTTTACACATGGAAGATATCTCTGCCTGTCCTGTTCCATCAATTCTGCAATGTTATTATCACATGTCATTCGGTCCCAGGATCTCTTACACAGAGAGTATCACTGCTTGTACAGAACCATCTCCAAGTATGCTGGGAAATACATTGCTTGCCCAATCTCAGGACAGACACAGTGAAAACAAGATGTATGACCATTAAACCATATCAATATCTGTCTTTAAATAAAGTGCTTTTCAGAATAATCACACGACTGGTGATGATGCCCTGTAATCGTTCAGAGGAGAGAGTTGTTCGTTCAATGTACGAAGGAGTGACAGAAACATCAGTGCACATGAAGACATTTAACTTCGGCTTGTGTTGTTCTTTTCGTACACATATCAGGCGTGACCCAGCGGATAAGGAGGAATATTTATTCTTGTTTTCTGTCATCACATTGGGCCGTGTTTCTATTTCGAGGCACCCGCATATTTTTATTATTATTTTCGTATGTCTAAATGAAAATCGCTGTTGTTTGTATGCAAGTCCCGTTACACTCTGATATTTAGTCAGTCAGCATGTAAAAATGGGGATATTGTTCAGTGGGTTCCCGGATAAAGAACCGCAATGAGGAGAATAGGTACAGCTTGTATTCAGAAGGTTCAGATAACGGAAACGACCGGGGAATAGGAGAACGCCGAGTCTTCAACATCTTTACACAGCCGATATGATGTCCTGTAATGTCTAATACCAGGAATAAAATAATGAATATAATTGTTAAAATACCCTGTATACATGTAACCACATGTTACGTATGTAAAAAAAAACCTTTGAAAGAATGTGCTGTTGCTGCAAATAAATGTGTATGATTTTATTGTTGCAAGCAGTCGGTGCAGAACAACAGGAGAGATTTATTGCACAACACTAGTCAGGTTAATTACAGTCAGTGTGAGATGTAGTTAACCCGTTATGAATCGGCACTTGCAGAATTGCGAGATACACTCAGTTATATTTTTGTGTACAGTAAAATTGGGACAGTTTTTAAAGACTGAAATAATTTCAAATATATCTCAGATGAGATAAAGCATTGCAAGGAACAGAATTAACTGGCGTCTGCAGGAAGACCAGTAACCTGAAACGCAACCCGATGAATATGCAGAAGCTCTACAAGGTGAGAGATGGAAACAGGTGGAGGAGATACCCTTCCTGTTCAGCTCTTTTCCTTTTCCTCCTGTCATTTCCCATCTTCATAAACATATTTTCCTTTGTAAGAATAAACGCAATTTGTTAGTTTTACACTGATGTTCAAACATTGATATGAACTATCCGTTCAAGTTGAAATCTTGTCTCGTAATCACGGATCCATGGAAAGAATCGGGAGTTGCATCAATATCTGCGACTTGTATTAAATGGCTAGAAGTAATGATCTGAGAACAGAAAAGTGTTTTCATTGAATCACTTGCTGTGCAATGATGTGTAGAGCCTTATATTGTACAACCGAACTTTACTGCGGTTTTCTGTCATTATGAATATTTTAATCGCTGTTTTCCAGAGTAATTACTGCCACACACAGACAATGTCATTGCTCACCGTGATAATGACGACATTGATAATCCAGGCCCATCACTGACCAGACTAATAATAATGCATTGTCTCTGCAGACTTACCAGTGACAAACAGTTTGTAGAATCATTTACGAATGGACATTGATTTAAAGCGACGAGAGAGAATTAATAGGGAGCGGAGAGACCGAGTAAGTGTGTAAGTATATGGAAAGAGCGACCCAAGGATTAGTTTGACGTATACATTTTAACAACATTCAAAATGTAATTTGACAGTCCGTGGATAGGAAGTATTTAACGGGATCAGGCTCAGAAAAGAATAGATGAGGGTAGCTTAGCTGGTACGAACCGCTTGGGCCGCCGTTTCTAACTAAAATTCTTTATTTAACAATTGGAACGTTAATCCCTTCTGCGATTCTGCGTCCGAGTTGTGCTTCATTTCCGATTTCGGGCATTTGCAACAGCTGGTTTTCTGTGATCTTTCATGGAGGGCAAATTATGAAAAATCACAGCGGTTACAGCTGGGGTTATGTTACTTATCACAATATACAAGGTCCGTTTAAAGATGCATCTGGAGAAAACCTGTCCTCTTACCCTACATCTTTGCATCCAAGGGAGAAGCATCAGGTGCTATACTCCGGAGCTTTTTGTGGTGTGGGATCATGTACCAGGTCTGTTGTAAAGAAAGCATTTTAAACCCATTTCATTTTCATTTCTGATTCAACAGCTGCATGTATTTACAATGAAATAAGGCACGGTGGAAGTGGTGAAGTCTATAAAATTATATTTTATCAGGATGACATGCAATCTCCTCATCATCCACTTGAAGCAAATCAGGGAAAGAAAGGTTGTAAAGAATACCTATCGGCCATGCGGTGAACTGGCCCATTGAAGACTGGAGGGAAACCACTTGAAGAAAGCTAAACTCGTCAAAGCACATTTACGCAATTGCCACTATGTGTTCCTGCCACCAGGTTTCGTTACCTATTTTTAGACGTAACAGGTAAACACAAATGTGACTTTTGACTAATTTCCAATTTCCAAGGTCGTAAGTGAAAATTGAAAAATGACATATTGCATTCTTCCTTTAATTACAATTTTCTTCTATGTTAAATGTGATCATATCTGCGTTCAGATGTGTCCCGATACGTTTTGTGTGTAATCCTCCCAAATTTTGCTCCACTACTCTTCCAATCAGGGGTAAGCATTTCATGTCATTTCATGGAATATGAATAACGCCATTTCAGGGGTTGAAGTAATAGCACCGGAGGGATGTCTTCTCCATTTAGCACGATTACCCTTTAGTCTGTCAGGAAATACAGAGGACGCTTGAGGCAAAATGAGAGCAGCGGAGGGGATTCAGCGGGAAACGATAACTTCCATGACAAATCACAAAGTAATAAAGCAGGGGCAAGGGAAATTAAACGCCTTTTGCAATTAGAAAATGTTCTGCAGGTCGGGTGAAAGCTAAAAATTACTGTTTGAGGCCAACCTGTTCCATAAATGAACAAGTATGGTCTTTGAGAACTGGTTAAGTAGGCTGCAGATCATGTTTATGGAACGGGTGGCTGTTGAATTTTATCAGCTTGGTGGAGAAAAGAATTTGTCAGTGTGAGCAGGCCTGATAGATGCCCCAACACCAGCACACTCCATGGCCGGTCCCCTACGGCCTTAGCCGATATGGATGAGTCTGTTAGAACTCAGTGATGAACAATTCATTGATTAGGTGCTGCCTCGAAGGAGGAGATCAGGTGTTTTGCAAGTGAGACAGAAGACAGTGATTACTAAAAGCTCAAAACTCATTCACTTACCAACAGCAAGAACTGTGACATTCCTTGCAGCAGGAAGACAGATCCTGATTTCGTTGGAGAACATCCGCTACTTGCTTATATTTCAAACTCTGACAAAAATTGGGAATATTTCATGGGATTTTGAATTTAATCTGATGCCATGTGCTTAACAGAATTCGCCACGCTCACGCAAGTACAGGTTATCTTTGGTTAATTTGTGCATTTGTTTTATTATGTCTGGATATAGGGTGAAATTTAGACATTTCCTGATGGTCGGAAAATCGTAAGAAGGATCCCGAAATTACAATAAATTTTATTATCCTGACCTGGATATTTTGAGCAGAAGCAATCCATAATATTGCACTTCACTCTATCGGGCAAGTTCATGTTACTCAGCATTTGTGAATCATTTTGTCCGCTTTTTCGCCAGGTTTTCAGATCCCGACCATAATTCCCCGCAGATATAATTGAACAAAGGGAAACCTGCTCACGCCCCTCACTTCCTGTGCAAATATCTTTATTTAAGCATTTACCCACACTAAATTCAGTGAAGGGCCAAAATTTTTGATAATGCCTCCTTGCAGGATTATTTTGACATTCACCAAGAAAAATGAAAGTCAAGCCATGTTTTCGATGTGTACCGTTCTATTTCATGCCCGCTGTTACAACTTGCACCATTCTATCAAGAATCCTGATTGTTGTTGAGAAAAAAACTGACATGGAAACAAGGTGATTAATGTCCCCCTGACTAATTCCAGTTTTTATGTATTTTATCGTATTATTCTACTTAGTGCATTGCAAGACGGAGAACTGTTCAATGAGCAGAATCGAAGAGAAAAGAATTCTAAGGCAAAACTTGCAGCGGCGCCAACGCGGAGCATTGTCAGAGTGTAGGAGAGTCTAGCTAGACATGTGGTTTACCTTAGTTTCTTGGGAAACTACAAAATTTCAGTCGGTAGATCAATTGTTCCATTTAATATCAGAGAAGCTAAACAATATAGAACATCAAATTCTTATTCTTAACACACATCCAGTGAAACCGGTGCCTACGGCAAAAGATGAGAGAAAGTTAAACAAAAAAAATAACCATCAGGAGTCACCGTATTCGCCCCCACACGCACAAGCAGCAGCAAAGTATCGACCGTCCCTCCACCGTTTATTGTAGTAAAACGCACCAATTCCCTTCCACCAACCAAGCAATAACAAAGCCCCAGGAAAATCCATGATCTGCGGTGCAAGAAATCAGAGAGGAAACTAACACAATAACAAAAACAAAAACAAATTCAATAACGTAAGGCGTTAAAGTTTGCTGGGAAGATAAGATCATTTTTGTTCCAGTCATTTCGAATTTCACAGTATCACCTGATGGCTTGTATCACAATAAAACACGTTATGCTTATGTTCTGGGCATATAAAAGAGATAGAGAACAATATTCCAGGGACCTTTGATAATAAAAAAAATTCGCACCCACACGAATTTAGAAGCGTCTTGTGGACGGACTGGTGAACGCTTTTTTTCTGGAGTAGCAGAGAGGGGATGGGTGATTCGTAGACTCTGAGAAGGCTGCTGCGGGGATTGATGTTAGGCCCGCTGATATTTATCATGAATGTTAACGACTCAGATATCGATGTCGAAAACGGATTCAGGAGAATTGCGGACGAATCCTAGGTTGGGGGCGTTGTTCCAGCCTGGAACTCTATCTAAGCTTGTAGTTTGATGTTGACTGGCTGGGAAATTGGTTCAAATATGGAAGATTTAATTTAATACAGGCATGTATGCATTGCGAATGAAGATACAACAGGTTAAGTCACGCATATTGAATATGTGGTGTTTAGTGTACAGTATTCAAACAAAATTTAAAAAAAAAACAGTCGATAGAGATCGATAACTCCAGGAAAGCGGCTTCACAGGCAGATAGGATCGGACTGAGCTCTGATCACAGTGACTTTCACAATCAGATCTCGGAGTACTCCAGTCGGGACAATGTGTTCAAGCTGTACAACACGTTGGTGAGGTCATAGATAGAACATCCTGGGCTGTTCTGGCCACCAACTTACAGTTTTGAAATATCAATAAGCTTTAAGCTGTGCCGCGATAATTTGAAAGGAAGAGTGGGGGAAATGAACAGGGTGAATTCACGCAGATTTTCTCCATCCAGCGTCTATACTACAGACACTTTAGAGAGGGAGTGTGGATACTAGAGAGACAGTGCAGAATAGATTTACAAGGAAGTTTCCAGGATTATAGGGCGTAACTTGGGTGAACAGTCTGAGTGTACTTGGACTTTTGTCCCTGTACTGATGGAGGAAGAGAGGTGACCTGATAGTGTTGTATAAGGTGATGAAAGGCATTGATCATGTGGATAGTAAGTGGTTCTTTTATTCTCCCAGGGCTGAAATGAATAGCAAAAGGGGGTACAGTTTTACGGTGCTTGGGACTAGGAACATATAGCATACTGGGGGGCAAGTATTTTTCTTCCACACAGAGAGTTGTGTACATTGAATGCACTACCGGCGGCGGTGGTGAAAGTGGTACAATAGGTTGTTTTACAAGCCTTTTGTACAGGGGCATGGAGCTCAGAGAAATACAGAGCTATGCGCTCCGGAAAGTCTATGGAGTGTCTACATTATGTTACATATTTGGCACAGCATTGTGGACCGAAGGGCTTGTAGATTTCTATCCTTGTGTTCTTTGTGTTCTATCCTTTGAATGAATCTAAAACTAGAGCTCATGGGCTTGGGGAGAAAGTTGAAATATGCAAGAAGTGAATGTAGCAGAAGGTGTTCACTCAGAGGATCGAGCGAGTGGGAAAGGAACTGCAAGCGTAACTGGTGGATACGGATTCAATTGTATCATTTCAGTCTGCGCCGACTGCGATGGGGGGTTCTGCCATTTCTATGCTGGAAGGAGATGTTTGGAACGAGGTTGCTTATCATCGTCCTAACATTACGGAGCAGCGTCAGTACGCCCATCACGAACCTACCCTCCTATCTCAGATCCAAAAGTCTATATTATTTCAATCTGATGGGAGCGTTAGCCCTGCAGACATTCTAACAGTTTTAGACACTTCATGCGATGTCTAGTGTTAGGTTTCTTTTGAAAGGCTTTTAAGGTACAGTTAACGTCAGAGAAATGTATACAGCATGCATCCTGAAATGCTTTTCCTTCATAAATATCCACAAAACAGAGGAGTGTCAAAGAATGAACGACAGTTATTTGTTAGAACCCCAAAGTCCTCCCTCCCTCCCGCAATCCGCCCTGCCCCACATCCAAAAATGCAGCCGCGGCATGATTAATAGTAGGACAATGAAAATGTAGCAGAACATAGTGATATAGGAATAATGGTGCATACTTCTCTGAAGGTGGAATCTCGTGTTGATAGGTGGTGAAGAAAGCTTTTGGTATGCTTTTTGGAAAGCTTTTTATAAATCAGAGCAATGAGTACAGGAGTTGGGATGTAACGTTAAAATTTACAAGGCATTGGTAATTTGGATTATTGTGTAGAGTTCTGGTCAAAGAATGATAGGAAAGATGTCATGAAAATAGAGAGATGTACACAGGAGATTGATTGGAATGTTACCTGGGTTTCAGCACCTAAGTTACAGAAAAAGGTTGAACAGGTTAGGTCATTATTTGTAGCGTAGGAGCTTGAGGGGGTTCTTGATAGATGTATCTAAAATTATGAGGGGAGCAGATAGAGTTGACGGGGATAGGCTTTTTTCCATTGAGAGTAGGGTAGATAAAAACAAGAGGACATGAGTAGAGAGTTAGGGGGCAAACGTTTAGGGGTAACACGAGGAGGGATTGCTTTACTCAGAGAGTGGTAGCTGTGTGAAACGACCTATCAGTAAAAGTGGTAGAGGCAGGTTCGATATTGTCATCTAAAGTAAAACGGATAGGCATACGGACAGGAACGGAATGGAGGGTTATGGGCTGATTGCAGGTCGTTGTGACTGGTAATAGTAAGCGTTCGGCACGGACTAGAAGGGCAGAGATGGCCTGTTTCCGTGTATAATTGTTGTGTGCTTATATGGTTATATATGGCACGCGCTACCGAGTGTGAGCAAAGTAACAATAAAAACACAGATTTGCAGTACTTCAAAGACTACATTATTCACCGACATTCGTCTTCCCGGAGTCTCTCCCTCTCCCAAATAACTGAGAAAAAAGTGTCTCTATTTCACATCGGGAGGGGAGACATAATACATAATACACAACTCACTGATTTACTTAAGACAGTTACGTCGCTCCTTACGATCTCGGTGCCCAAAGATGTCGTGTCGCTGTGCGCACAGCCGTAGAACTTCCGTATCCCCCGACGTCACAAGGATCTCCTGCCGTGACGCCGAACTTTAATCCACCAATCACCAGAGCCCCGGGATCCTAGGCCTCTGAAGGCCAGCAGAATTATCATAGCGTTTTTCTTCTCTTTCATACCTCCATGACGAGAATAGTCTCCACACTGAGTACAATTCCACGTTATGTACTTCCTGATCAGAACATTACAGAAATAAGTTCTGAGTGTGTTGATTGGTTATGGGTGACATTAATTTTCCAACTACTGCGTGGAAGAACACAGTGACTAAAAGATTACAGGGCTGTAAATTTATTGAGAAGATAAAGGATTTATTTTTTTGATCCAGTATGTTTATGCACCAACAAGAAGATAGTTCGACCTGGATTTGATATCCTGAGGCAATCAAGATGGAATTTTGAGAACAGAAGTTTTTGATCCATTAGAATAAGTGATAATAACTTGGCTCGTCTCGAAGTTTTTTTTTTTTTTTTGGCTGAGGTATATCAGCAAAAGCCAAAACAAGTAATGTAAATTTCAAAAAGTCAATGTTTGAGAAGATGCAGCGAAGACATTAGGAGTTGAACTGGAAGGAACTTCTTGACATTGAGTTAGTGCAACAAAAATTGCGTCGATCTAAAGAGGTAACAACACGCGCAATGCAGGAAATGCTCTTACCCATGGTCCGGATAAGCAATCAAACAGTAGATCAATATTTAAAGTTCAGTGTAAAATTTATTACAGAGCACAGATGTGACACCACAAAGAACCCTGAGATTCTATTGCTGTGGGTATACTTGACAAATCTATAGAAGAGTACGTGGATGAATAAAGATATGCATGAAATATTGAAGAAAAGACAGCTTTTAAGAAACACAGAGAAAAATATGGTTGGTCGCCAGATCTATCACAATGACATCTGGTCTAAAGCTTTAAAGTGTTATTCCAAAGTTTCCATCAGAATCGATTTCGATATTGAACATTTTTCTTTCAAGATCTGTTGGACATGCGAAACGTTACAGAAATCGCTTCTTCTTCTTCTTCTTCTTCTTCTTCTTCTTCTTCTTCTTCTTCTTCTTCTTCTTCTTCTTCTTCTTCTTCTTCTTCTTCTTCTTCTTCTTCTTCTTCTTCTTCTTCTTCTTCTTCTTCTTCTTCTTCTTCTTCTTCTTCTTCTTCTTCTTCTTCTTCTTCTTCTTCTTCTTCTTCTCCTTCTCCTTCTCCTTCTCCTTCTTCTTCTTCTTCTCCTTCTTCTTCTTCTTCTTCTTCTTCTTCTTCTTCTTCTTCTCCTTCTCCTTCTTCTCCTTCTCCTTCTTCTTCTTCTTCTTCTTCTTCTCCTTCTTCTTCTCCTTCTTCTTCTTCTTCTTCTTCTTCTTCTTCTTCTTCTTCTTCTTCTTCTTCTTCTTCTTCTTCTTCTTCTTCTTCTTCTTCTTCTTCTTCTTCTTCTTCTTCTTCTTCATTTATTTATCTATCTATTTATTTATCCATTTATACATTTATTTATTTATTTATTGTTTTTTTATTTATTTATTTTCTTTCCTTTTATTTAGATCAAGCTGGTAGGTATTGAGGTGTGGCCAAAGCTAAGCAGGCTCATATCTCAATTTCTATGAAGTTCAGGATTATTGTGGTGGTACTAATATTGTTGCTACTGAGCATTACCGGAGAGAGCGCCAAACGGTGGCCAGACTAATAGTGGAACCAAAAGACGGCCTGAGATTAAACAAGCTAATAGTAGAACGGAGAGAGGACCAAAAGTGACCAAACAAATAATGGAATGGGGTCATTAAGCATCGTTATGCTATTATTGTGGCAATAACGTCAAGAAAGCCCAGGCGATTGCCAAGAAAATATGTCGTTGATTCTTTATTTTTTTAACATCATCTTCAGTCGTCTTGGCACTTCGACGGTTTAGGGAAAACTGGAATTAACCTTCATACTTTTTTATTGCTGTTAATGGAAAATAATCTGGAAGACAAAGTTCCCATGAGCTCTCGCATTCACTTCAGCGCTCTATTATATCTGGATATTTATTATATTATATCTGGAGATTATTGCGTGGAACATTTGATACCCATCCTCAAATGTGATGTAACTGCAACTTGTTTCCAATAACTTGGCCATAGTGGAGGTCAGGAAATCTCATAATGAGAAAATCTCATCGCAAACACATCTGTCCTTCTCTGATGTCTCATCCCAGGGTTTTCACTTCGCACTTCAAAAACTATGTTACAAAAAACTACACAGACGTTTGACAGAATGAACACGCTGTGACGACTACTACGAATACCAGTGCATTATTTTATCTATTTATTTTTTGTGCAGGCTGCAAAAACAACCATAGGAAGCATATATACTGGAAATCCCACTGGAATTAGTTACAACAAAAAGTGATGCCATTAACCCGTTGCGTTTCGGCACTTACAGGCTGACTTTCTGACTTTTGCAAAATGAAAATGAAACGATAAAAATATCATTTCTGATATTTTTCGTAAAAAGTTATCGTTCTCAAAGTACAAAACATCACATCAAAGTATCAATATTTTTCCATTTAGTACCATGTTACATTGTGGGCAGAAACTAGCAGGAGAAAAGGAGAAAATAAATTTGTTTAACTTGCCGAGGAAAGTTGTCCTTGAACAAAATGGACTGCTGAACAACGCATGTGCGAAGGGAACCCAGACTTTGCAAGTAAAGCACAATTCCTATAACACTGGCTCTAAAATGTTTGTGAAAGCTTGTACTTTGCAAGGAACCGAGCAAAGGAAGATTTGTCGAAGGAGAAGGATGTGAGCCATTGCCTATTTGATATGCCCAAGCTCTCCATCAATGTGACGTCCTGCTGTGTTATTACCGGCTTTGAGGTTTATAACCGATGTATACATTACAAGAAAAACAACGCTGGAGACTGGCAGACTTCACAGGCATATATTCGACTGTAATTGAGACACGTTGTGTCAATAAATAGATTAGTCTATGCCTCTACAAAGACGTAAGCCAGTACAGTGTCGTTATAGGTACTTTTCCACAATGATCACTGAGCAGAGATGAAAATAACAGTACTGACCATGCTGCGCAAGCCATTCATAACCCAGGCTCAATGTTGCTGCTTCTGCAATTCGACACTGACCACTATGATGATGTCAAAGGGGATCATGGACATTCATTTAAATCCATTCCAAAATTTATTTTTAATTCATTTACTCTAGAAATAATTCCGCAGCAATTTTATCTAGTCCTTGATGTTCTCAGTGCAAACACATGATTCCCTACGAATAATAGTATATCGAAGATACGAAGGAAGTGTATCAACCTAATATGTACATTCTCGTTTTAAAGCGTTAACGGACTCGAACAGAGACATTGCTGTTCCACTTTGCAGTGGAGCTAGCAATGCACTTCAATAAAGTTGCTTCCCCTGCCAATAAGAGGCGCCCCCAACCACAAATACACACTTGCTGTCCTCTCCTTACACAATGCCCAGACGACAGTGGCCGCAATTACGACTTATTAAACAGGACCAGCTCAGAACTTCGTCGTAAACTATTCAATTGCCAATACCTGCCCTCATCCCAGGAGTGAAGCATTCTCTTTGTTAATAAGTAACAACATGCACCACCAAAACATCTGCAGTCACATACACTGAAGGTATTTATAGTTTTCTATACAGCCGTTGATTACCAAATACATGGGACGAAAGTCACGTACAATTTATCATCGTTTTTGATCACTTGCATTTGAAGTGAATATGTACAAAATTAAGGGAGTGAAGATATCAGGGGTGAGTTTATTATACAGAGGTTTGTGAGTACCTGGAATGACTTGCCAGGAATGGTGTTGGAGGCAATAACGTTAGGGGTATTTAAGAGCCTCTTGGACAGGCACATGGATGAAAGAACAATAGAGGGCTATGGGGTAGTGTGGATTTAGTAATTCTTTAAGCATTATATGCCGCGGCACATGGTGGGCTGAAGATCCTATATTGTGCTATAATGTTCTATGGTTCTAAGGAAAATAATATTTCAACAGGGAATGAATGTGTGAATAATTAGGGTACTAACTAAATAAGACATACCTTATTTATCCTGAGGGAAGCTGGGTTTCGTTACAGCGCCACCATGCAAGGACAGTGCAGAAATATAGCAATATAAAACCATAAATAAATATTAATAAGTTAATTATGTCAAGTGGAAATAAGTCTAGGACCAGTCTATTGGGGAAGGGTGTCCGCCACTCCGAGGGAGGATGAATAAAGTTTGATGGCCACAGGCAGGGATGACTTCCTATGAAGCTCAGTGTTACACCTGGGATGAGTCTCTGGCTGAATGTACTCCTGTGCCTAATCAGTACATAATGGAGTGGATGGGAGTCATTGTCCAAGATGGCATGCAACTTGGACAGCGTCTTCTTTTCAGACACCACCATCAGAGAGCCCAGTTCCACCCCCACAACATCACTGGCCTTACGAATGAGTTAGTTGATTCTGTTGGTGTCTGCTACCCTCAGCCTGCTGCCCAGCACACAACAGCAAACATGATAGCACTGGCCACCACAGACTCGCAGAACATCCTCAGCATCGTCCGGCAGATGTTAAAGGATCTCAGTCTCCTCATGATATAGAGGCGGCTCTAACCCTTCTTGTAGGCAGCCTCACTGTTCTTTGACCAGTCCAGTTTATTGTCAATTCATATCCCCAGTATGTGTAATCCTCCACCATGTCCACACTGACCCCTTCGATGGAAACTGGGTCAGCGGTGCCTTAGCCCTCCTCAGTTCTACCACCAGCTCCTTAGACTTTTTCACATTAAGCTGCAGATGATTCTGCTCACACCATGTGACAAAGTTTCCCACCGTATAGCCCTGTACTCAGCCTCATCTCCCTAACTGATGCATCAAACTATGGTAGAGTCGTCAGAAAACTTCTGAAGATGACAAGTCTCTGTGCAGTAGTTGGAGTGAAGAGAAAGGGAGACAGGACAGAACCCTGTGGATTGTCTAGCAGAGTAAACTACAGGAATTAAGCATCAAATTGTGTTATAACTTTGGAACGTCATCACTAATGATGTACGCATTTACGTTAAATTCAATATGCTTGCTATGTTAGTTATCATTGCATTGGGCTGTGTTACACTTTGAGCAAACGGGAGAGGTCCAGTGTATTCTGGACACATTGTTATTTCCTCGAGGTTATGTATGAACAATGTGTTGGATAAGTGAATAAAAAACCTAATATGTGAAAGAGTAGCAACAGCCTAGATGTGAGATATAAACTGCAACAGAATACAGCTGAGGGCAAGGATCCGACAGTCATGAGGGACTTAAATATGCAGATAGACTGGGAAAATCAGCTCGGTACTGGATACCCGAAAGAACGTTGCAGATGCCAACGAGATGGGTTTTCTGAACAGGTTTTGGTTGAGCGCAATGGGAAGGGTAATTCGGGATTGGGTGTTATATAGAACCAGGTTTGTTTAGGGATCGTGTGGTAAAAGAAGTCTTGGGTGGTAGTGATAGTGATAAGATAAAATTAACTGTGCAGTTTGAGAGGGGGTAGATAACGTCAGATGTAGAGTGTTGGGAAATAAATTCCGGAGGCATCAGAGGGGTTCTGGATTAAGCTTTCTGGGTGGAGACACTTGTCTGAATGACGGTAGAAAAACAATTGCTGGATTTCCTGAGGGCAGTTTTGCAGGACAGAGACGACCCAAAGGAGTATTCGGTCAGGTGTTCCCATCCTTGGATAAAAAACGAATTCAAAGGCAGTATAAAAGCAAAGCAGAAAACATATAAGATAGCATCAATTAGAGGGAAGTTAGAAGAATGGTAAAGTTAAAAAACAGTAGATTTAAAAAGCCAAATGGGGAGAAAAGATGTAATATGCAGGTAAGCTGCACAATAATATAAAAGGGATTTGAATTTTTTTTTCAGATATAGAAGGAGTTAAGGAGAGGCAGGAGGGCATATCTGACCGCAGCGAAATGACACTGGAGAGCTAGTAACGGGAGCAATGAAATTGCAGATGAACTTATACTTGCCTTCCCTCGGAAACAGCAGAATGCCGGTAACTGGCGAGTTGTCAAAGAGAAACCTCTTGGGAAGTTGGAATTCTGAAGTTTGATGCGTCACTTCAACCAGATGGAGTGGGTTATGAAAAAGCTAACTGAAGTGGTTGTGGAGATAATAGCAAAGTTTTGAAGAATCACCAATTTTGAATTTTTTCCGAAGGAATGGAAATTAACAAAATTACTCCACACTTTGTGAAGGGAGTGGGAGAGGTGAAATGAAATGATACGCCAATTCGTCTGATTTCAGTTGTTGGGAAGATGCTGGACTCCGTTGTAAACGATATAATTTCGGGGCACGTGGATGCAAATAATATAATAGGATAAATACTGCATTGGTTCTTTAAAGGGGAAAAAACTGACTGACGAAACTTTGAATTCTTGAAGGAAATAACAGGCAGGAGAGACAGAAGAGAATCACTGCATGTGCGTTTATTGTTTTTAATTTGGATTTTCAGAAGGACTTTGATAAGGTAACAACATGACATTGCTAAACAAGACAAGAGACCATTGTAGTAATATAAATATACAAGAATGGTTGGAACATTGTCTGAATGGCAAGAGACAAAGAGTCAGCATAAAGGGTGCATCTTAACGGATGCCGGAGGACAGTGATGTTACACAGATGTAGATATTTTGGACCAATTTGTTTCCCGATATATATCAATGATGTGGATGTCAGAACTGCTGACGTTATGCAAAGGTTTGCTGACAAAATGATACTGGGTGGAGGAACAGACAGTGTTGCGAAAGCAGAGAGTTTACCTCAGAACAGATTGGGAGAATGGACAAAGTTTAAGGGAATTCCTCTGGCAAAAGCAATATGGGCTTTGACGGTTTACTAGCCGTTTACTGTTTACCACTGTGACGAAGAAATTCCTAATCCAACACAGTAATGGCATTGCCTTCGGTGTCTCAATGCAAGCTCGTTTAACATTTAGCAAATATCCCGTGTGATTGCTGCACTTACCTACAATCACAGAAGTTATTGTGAATTATATGTGTTCTCCATGCTGCAGTGATATACAGTCTGATTCGGTGTGACGTTGCCTCGTGTGACGGTATACAGGTATATCGTTAAATAATATTAAACTTGACTCCAACAAGTTCAAAGGTCCCAACAAACTTGATCCAGTAATCCTGTATAGTACATTATCACTTTCACTTGTTATCTGCGTTTTCATTACAACCCAAATAAAAATGTAAGGAACAGTGCAGGTACATCATTAATCCCAAGGTTACTGCCTAACAAATGTGTAACTGGCGTGATGTATGCGATCACTGCATACCCAGTACAATAGTGTGTAACTTGATTTACTCTGTTCCCTGTAAATTTTACGGGTGTGCGCCTCGCATTAACGTGTTCCAGGCCAGCTGAAATTAAATGCAGCAAGAAATAAAATTTAGGAAATGTGTAACTTAGGCTTTTTTGTATTGTATTTCCAGAAACCCTTATATTAATGAATAACATCAAAGTATGTGATATTTCAATGTGATCGTACAATAAGGTCAGCACTCTGTTCTCTCATTCTCTTTGCCTTTTAAACAATATTCATCCCACTGTCAACAACATAATCTCGGCGTCATCGCTTCAGCTTTGGAATTATGCCTTGAATACCATCTAAATTTTGCTCCACATAGGGAAAGCGATCATACTTGGACCCATATCTCCATTAAAAGTATCTTGCAGTCACGAGCCCTCCTCTGACCATCCTCGCCAACACGTTGCCTGTATCAAATTTCTGTCTACGATTGGAATTCAACAATTATAAAATGTCCTGTTGTTACAGTTTTAATGTGTTTCTATTTGACTGTGAACTCTGTGATTTACCGTAGACGCTGATGAAAACGGGTAGTATTATCCGATTGCGATTCAAAAATGTCCTGAAATGATTAGTTTATTAATAGCGGCTTTTGCGTTTGACTGTGAGCTCAATCCTTGTTCAAAAGGGATAACATTAACTGCAAACTGAAAGATGACGAAAAGGCAACGATATTCCAACTGTGGATGCGTTGGTTTGGTGATAAAAGTGAATTATCGGTGCGGGTGAATAATATTTCAACAGGAATGGAATAAAATGCATTAGAATGGAGGAAAATACCGCTAACAAGGGCAGGTGTTCCTGAAGGGTAAAGTACCTTGCAGTAATTATTTCAAGGGAATACCTTCTGCACAGTTAACATTCCGTTGCTGATTACAACATTTGGTGCAGCAACGTCAGATCACCCACTCAGCGAGTCCTTCAGCCTACAAAACCGTGCCCAACATGTCCTTACCTCAGAACTACCTAGGCGTACCCAAAACCCTCTATTTTGTTAAGTTCCAGGAGTCCACAATTCCAGGAGTCTCTTAAAAGACCCGATTGTATCAGACTCCACCACCGCCTCCCGCAACCCATTCCATGCACTCACTAGTCCTTGCATAAAAATAAACTTACCACTGACATCTCCTCTATACGTACTTCCAAGCACCTTAAAAATATGCCCTCTGTTGATAGCCATTTTAGCCCAGGGAGAAAACGTCTGCTATCCTAACAATGAATACCTTTCATTACACCTCTCATCCTCCGTCGCTCCAAGGTGAAAAGGCCGAGTTTGCTCAACCTATTCTCAGAAGGCATGTTCCCCAATCAAATCAACATCTTTATAAACCTCTTCTGCACCCTTTCTATGACTTCCACGTCGTTCCTTTAGTCAGACGACCAGAATAGAACAGTACAACAGCTGGGGTCCGACCAGGGTCCGAAGTAGTTGCAAAATTACCTCTCGGCTCTTAAACTCAATCCCACGGTTAATGAAGCCCAATACACCGTAATAACCACGGAGTAAACCTACGTAGCAGCTTTGAGTCCTATGGACACGGAGCACAAGACCCCGCTGATCCTCCACACTGCCAAGTGTCTTAACATTTTTGCCAATTTCAGCCAGTTTCGTCCTGCTTTGTACACCGTTCACTGCGTATTTATACTTTATAATTAGATGTTACCCGCTCTCAATGAAATAAATTGTGCTCATGGACCAACCTCTGAAGATCAGGTCATATCGACCGAGTAACCTCCAGCTTATTTCTTATAAAAGACTGTGTATTCGCTCTCAAACTCAACGAGTGAAAGCAACACACTGAGTCGAGCAAGGTCTGGTTGATCTGTTTACTGTTTCAATCAGTGCGCGCTGAAGTGCCCGCTTCCAGCATCCCCCGCTCTTTCCGGGGCAGAATTGACGTCGGCTTCCGGGCCGCGGTCTGCTCCGCATTCAGAGCATTCTCTGTTGCCGCTGGCTTCGGACTCTCCCGGGACTGCTGGAACCGGTTGGCTTGCCATGTGGGCGAGCCGCCACGACTGCACAAATAATAATATTACACTGTAGAGTGACCCTTCTGTGATTTCATAATTCCCTGAATCATTGTTCCGTGAATAATCACGCGTCCGGTTCTTCTTTTAGCAATCAACCTGAACGTCTGATCCATTTTTCGCTTGTTATGTATCTAGGGTCAGCTGTGTGTTTGCACCGTCGAATAATACGTTGCTACAGAGCAGGATTAATCCAAATAATCATACTCGAAGGCATTAATGTTTTGTAACATAGACTGCAAGAATAGAGTCGCAATCTCTCTCTCTCTCTCTCTCTCTCTCTCTCTCTCTCTCTCTCTCTCTCTCTCTCTCTCTCTCTCTCTCTCTCTCTCTCTCTCTCTCTCTCTCTCTCTCTCTCTCTCTCTCTCTCTCTCTCTCTCTCTCTCTCTCTCTCTCTTTATTTCTATCTCAATCTCGTTCTCTGTCCAGCACGCTCTCTCTATTCCTCTGTCTTACGGCCACGGGTAGGGGTAGGGGTAATGGAGCATAGATTTTTAAATCAGTGAAATTATGTTCCGGTTGATATCATGGTTTCAGGAAGAAGGAGAACTTACAGGTGGAGAAAGAGGAAAAGAATATAGAGTCAAAGAAAGGGCAGCTTGTGACGCGAGCTGGAGTGGCTAGTACAGACGATTTTTTTCCCACAAAATCAGGGAGAATTGTCGATACCGGGAAGCTGGGGAATAGGGTCTGCTCAAGCTACAACTTAATTGCGGCGGGTGTTAAGGTGCAAAGGGAATTTCCGTGGGATAATGAGGTGAGTGATGATGTCGGAATCAGCTGTAAAGAGCTAATTTGTAGCTCTAATGTAAAACAGAAAATGAGGCTGGAACTGAGCAGACCGGGCAGCGACTAGAAGTGAACAGTCAACGTTCCAGGTCTGCACTCTTTATCACGACTTTGACTTTGTGGGCGTCGTTTATGTCCAGAATCTGCAGATTTTCTCATGTTGTTTTTTTTTTTAACTCTGTTCCTGATATAGTTTAAAGTTACCCACAAGTAGAGGTCCAGAATAGAAGCATGAAGGCAGCTGAATAGTAATACTCTACAACATTTATTGGCAAACCTTAATTACTATCAAAACCGGTAGATATTTTCCCGCATTCGTGAGCTTTTCTCGGAATGGTACCGTGCAGTCATTTGTAAAACAGTTAAAACCCTTTTAGAAGATAGTCCCAGGTAGGAGAGAGCAGAACTGACAAATAGGAAAAAAATGAAAAAGAGATAAAGGGCGAAGAGACAGTCGGGTTATGACTGGAGCACGAGGGCTTGATACAGACGAAAACATACTCGAAGGTCAGGCAACTCTGTAAGAAGCGCAAGTGGGGAAAGCAGATTTGCCCCGGGATTCAATGCCGCAGATGAGGTGAGAACAGAACGCTGAGGTCATAGATCACGGAGAGATCAGCCAGAAAGAGCTGTTTTGCAGCTCTGAGGCAACACATGCAAAATGTCGGAGAAACATTGCAGGCCAAGTAGAGACAATGGAAAAGGTTAAACAGTCGACATTTCCGGCCGGCAGCCTGCAACAGCAGTATAACTTTATGTGTGTGGTTTTGTATTCTGAGCATCTGCAGGCTAACTCGTCTTCGTTTTGTATCTCTGTTCAGCACTTTGTTTTCATTTTCCCCACAAGTGGGGCAGGGGGTGCAGCATCAGGATCATGGAGACAGGCGAATTCTAACACCTTGCAGCATTTACTTCCGCAGTCCCACTATATGTATTGGGTATTTCACCACTTTCTTCAGTTCCTGTCGGAATTTGCTCTGCGTCAGGGCGTAAATGCATGTATTGGTGCAGGCACTGAATTGCTGCAACATTGCCGATGCCAAATCTGTTGTATAACGGGGATCCGTTACAGGATAATAAAAAGCACTCATTGAAATCCGTTGATAGATATAAAATACCACCTGAGTTATCCACAACAATATGAAACTACCGCTTATGCTGAAGAGCAAAGCAATGGATTTACGTCGGTTCTTCATTTCCCTGTCCTTGTCATTCTCTCCTCCCTTTTGTCCCCGGAGCCCCCTGCGGGCTCGACTGGCCGCGAGAATCCGCCTGACAGTCAGAATATTGAACAGTAAAATCAGAAAGAACGGGACACAAGGGGTTAACATACGGTGAACTATCTCAAATGCCGCCCAAGCTGAAGAGTTTTGGAAGCTCGGCATATAAACGCAATGCCAGGGAACACCGTCAATTATTACAAATGGCTCGTATATACAGCCCCAGGGGATACACTCCAAACACGCCAGCACACTGACTGTCCCGATAATCACAGCCGCCGTTCGCTCGGTGCAATAGTTTATTTTTAGCTGCTCACTGCATATAGCCACAAACCGATCGACGGTGAAAGCGACAGTCAGCCAGACAGAAGTTGCAGTGCTCGCATAAACCAACCATCCAATGAGGCTGCACACAGGAGTGATGTCCAGTAATGATGGTGGAAAATAAAGCCAAGCTGTCCATGTCAGCAGCGGATCGGAAATAACGACCAGGAGATCGGCCGCTGCCATTCCCATCATGTAGAGAGTGACACATTTGGAAAGACCGCACTTTCCCCGGGACAGGATAACAATCGCTACCAAGTTCGCTGGAAGAGAGAGAGGGAACACTAAGTTGAGAAGATACTGAACATAAGCCAATGCAGCGAATTGACAGGATCCTGTGATTTTTCCACGTTATTGTCGCATTTACTGCGGGATGGGTCAAGAGAGGACGCAAAGCTGACGGAGACAGAGAAGCTGTTTACACAATGAAATTAACTTAATATAGTCTGAATATGTATTACTTACTCATAATGTAAATCTGAAGTGGCAGAAGAAAATTCAACCTGGTTAACTACCTTCTCAGGTACAAGACTGGATGGAAAATTTCCTACTGGCTCCTTGCACGTCTCCTACGGATGAAATGTATAAATACGGACGCTGATATCGCTATTCATCCGTTAGACAATCATCACCTTACATTGTGCTTCCTGTCAGCGGAGGACGGAAGAAAAACAGGAAATGCTGAAACAACCATCCAGATAAAACAAAATATTGGTAAGCAACACTTAAAGTGTCTCCGTTCAGAACTATTCGCAGAAAAGCCCCTACACGAGTGTTAACTGCATTCTATCTCCATCCAAGTTGCTTGGGGCTTAGGGCTTCCAGCATTCCCATGCTTGTTTCCTATTTCAGCAATTGCCACCTCACTGACTTTACAACAGAACAGTGACTGATTCCAACCGACACAGCGCGGTTTGACAAAACATCACAGAATTCCTGAGGTGATATGGTATTTTTTTTAAAATCCAGATCTCAGTATTACCCTGCCTGCCCATGCGAATACTAGGATTAGAGATGTGGTCGTGGAAACCAGCCATAGAAGCAATAATACCATTGGAATTGAATCCAATGCCCACCAGCGGCAACACACACGGTGACTTACCGAGAATTCCAAAGGTTGAAACAAAAGGATAATAAACATCTTGTATCCGCCAGATGATTGGATACGCCATTGCAGAGGGCATCCGTAACTTCTGTTGGTCGTGAATTCACAGCTCCGGCAGGGAATCTGAGCTGATGCATTCCAAAAGGTTCTGATTTATACAGAGGTTCTGTCTCCAGAGAGACGCTTATACCACTGACTAGCTTCATTAATTACAGTCACTTGAATAAACACTTTAATTCAACACCATTTTGTCTGATGAATATTGATTCGATTGAACTCAAGTACATCAACATTCTTGGGCATTAACTCAGAACTGTCTCATTTCGCAGCTTAATTGAATTACAGTAGACACACCCTCTCTTCGGTTGTCCATCGAAATCTAACGACTCCTTTAACGGTGAGATATTTGATGACTGTACAGTCCTATCCTGGACCCACAGGTTCTATTGCAGTTTGGGCATTTTCGTGTGGTAGTGGTGGCAACCATGGCTGCATTTCTCCTGGCTTTCTTCCTGTCTTCTGGTTGTTCTTTCCATCCCCAGAATACGAACCCGCTCCCTACACAGCTGTCGCTATGTGTTACGGTCAGCAGCAAAATCCTTCAGGTCCTCGGAACTGACCTTTCACTTCCTTAAAACATTCTTCTCTGGTCATTAAAGCGCTTCTTCTGCCCTCAAGCTGAGCATCGTCCATGATGTAGCTGGCCGTCTAACACTCAGCGGGGTAGCCGCCATGGGGGCATCCTTATCACGTGCGCCAGCCACTGCAGCTGGAGCTGGATGATCATGGCTTCAATACTTCTGCAAGTATTTACAAATATGTCAGCATGAGGCACCCGCTCACGCTAGGTAACTCACACACACACACAATCCCAGATATGTACCTATTTATAACGGTGGGAACAAGTGCGTGCTGCAAAAGCATTTTGTGCTGTTTGCGAGAATCCCAATCTGCCAGAGGACAAAAGGAAATTTTGAGAAATGTTTCAATCTGCAAAGAAATGGGAAGACCCGTTATCTAACAAAAAAATGGTCCTCCAAATTCGGAAATGAATTGATGCAGGATAGCAGGAATTGAATGAAAGACAAGCATTAGATGCAATGTTAGATATGAGACAGACTGAGCGAGTCCGACAGACGGAAAGAAAGCCAGACAGAAAGCCAGTGACAGATGAGTAGGTTTGTAATAATCCTCTTGTATCTCCTCGTCTTTGGTGCAGTGTATGAATGACGGGTTAATCCTGTACCTACTAATCTGGTAGAATGTGAGAATGTGAGGTTCATTCTCCACCCGTCAGTGTCCATCACAGTGTGAGAGTGTTGGGTTCATTGTGAACCTGTCAGACTCTGGTGCGCTGTGAGAGTCTGGGGTTAATTCTGTACCTGTCAATCTCTTGTATAGTGTGGGAGACTGGGATTCATTGTACAATGTGTGAGCTTCGGGTAAATTCTGCTCCTGTCAGTCTCTTGTACAGGAGGTGAGAGTGGGGTTCTTTCTGTAACTTTCAACGTCTGCTGTACCGTCAGACTAAGGGGATCATTTTTTTTTATTCGAAGTACATTTTGCACGACAATGTTAAACTACCTCAAGGTGATACTTTAATGCATTATACGCAGTGACAGTTTGGACGATGCTGATTATGTTAGATTAATACTTCAAGATTTATTCAGTCCGAAATAGAAAACCGGCACGCAATGTTCAAGCACACATTTGATTATTAATTACTCTGTTGTATTCAGATCCGTTGTTTTTGGCACATGTACAGAGATGCAC
>NW_026780286.1:0-44000 GCF_030144855.1 Hypanus sabinus | reverse complement strand
AATAAAATTTGAAAAGGATGGAGACGCACACGAGCGAATTATTCAGAAATAATTCACGCGGTTCGTGTTTTCGGAGAAAATGTGAAAAGAAGAAAATCATCTCTACTCACAATCTCAGCAGGAATAAAATTCAGCACAAACATAAACAGAAATGTGTTACGTGTTCTGCTCCTAATAGTGATGTTCTTTACACGAACGACAAAATACCCTGTAATAATGCAATATCTGACAACGGTGGTGCACCTCAAAATAAAACAAAAGCTGTCACGCTATACCAGTCCAGGTTATTTCAGCTTCCGGAGTGGTAAAGGAATATCGTAAGTGGCGTGCTAGGAAGCGGAGGCGAGGCGAGAGGGCAGGAGTCCATGCCAGGAATAAAAACAAGCCCTAGCATTCCGGCTCTCCCGTCCATTCCGCTCTCAAATAGACATTAAATTAACTACACCCGTGACTCCGCGGGAGTACAGAAGCGGACCGATTCCGGGCGCCACCATTCAACTGATTTTTTTCTGTAACAGATTTGCCCCCAAGCCATCCGACTACCAACCTACTGACCTCTGCTCTGCCTATTGTCTTGTTTATATTTATTGCAATGTCTACAATGTTCTGAGTACTTTATGCAGTCCTGGGTAAGTCTGTAGTCTAGTGTAGTTTTCGTGTCGGTTTCCGTATTTCAGTGTAGTTTTTGTATTGTTCATGTAGCACCATGGTCCCAAAAAACGTTGTCTCGTTTTTACTCTGTACTGTACCTGCAGTTATGGTCGAAACGACAATAGAAAGCAACTTGAACTTGAAATCTACAAATTTATAATCACAGAGCAGGGTAATCGGATACGAATGCAAACAGCTGGAAACAAGATCAAAGGCGAAACAGCAACACATCCCAGCAAAGAAGCAGCGCCCAGAGAGAGCAATGCGGAACATGCTTTTGGCATCTTAGGCTCCAGCATCGCGGGCCGATAAAGCGTCTGCGGTTATGGAGCATTTGAGTCTGGATTGGCCACGACAATAATAAAGCATCATGGAACCGGAAACAGGAATGTGTTGTGTTGAAGTGCCAACGCATCTGAGTGTTCCTCATTCATCCCCGTGCCGCTGAGAACCTGGATCAGATTCCCACATGGCGGATGGTTCTCTCCCGGCCACTGGCGAGAGTAGCGCTGCGCTCAATTCGGATGGCCCATTTAGAAAATAAATCATTTCGAAAGTAATACCTGGAGTATGCGGGAGTGTTTTCCGCAACTAGAAATTTCAGCCAATTTTCCAGAGTGCGGGGAAATATTTTGCAACAGTAAATGTAAATTATGGGTAAATCTCCCTGAGGTTCGCATGCACAAGTTAAAATTATTTGCATTCGAGGTTAAAATTTGCAAATCACTGGACTAGTAACTTGGGCAAACAACCAATCTGGATTTTAATCCAGATTAAACCGTGTCACGAATACAGTTAATTTAACCACTTCCGCTGTAACGACGAAAGATACATGAAACGGAGCAAATGAAAGGGTTGCATTGGAACCAGTTGGACTCTAACATAATACCTCAATGTCCAGGCCAAGGGAGCCGTATTTTCATTATACTAAATAGTCAATCAGATATAGGTTTGAGTGGGAATCTCTTCACTGTGTTGCACTAACGGGAGCACCATATTTCATACAGTATTCCTCACAAGGGGTCCAGAGATTTCTGTTTTGCCCGATTAGTTGCGAGGGTTGAATTGTCCGCCCTCCGAACACCAATCACACTAGTTTTATCACGTGATGCCCGAACTCAGGCGCCCGATTCAATCACTGAGTGGAACAGCACGGCTTCCCCCATGTCTACACATTTCAGAAGGTCGACTGTTCCTCTGTGGCTTTACTGTACTTTCACATTCCGCAATCCCGTCTCCGAAATGGACAGGATTTCCTGAACCACTGGATCTGCCGGTCGATTCCTTGTTTTCCTGGTCACAGCCTGTAATTCAGACAGTATCCTGGTAAAACCCTCTTTCAAAAGCTGCCGCATACTCATTTGCCATAGGAGTCGAACCAGACGACTGCAGGTTGGCAAATGTGATTCCTCTGTTCAGGGAATGGGAAGAAGATAGTACTGAGAATTACAGACCACAGTCTTACTTCAGCGGTGGCTGAATTATTGGTCAGAAAGGGTTTACTAGTATTTGGGGAAACTTAGTCTGATTGAGGATAGTCAACTTGGCTTTCTGAGGATCAAGTCATGAATCACGAGCCGAACAAATTCTGTGACGATGTGACCAAGCACACTGATGAAGGTAGAACAGTGGGTGTGTTGCAGATGGACTTTAGTAAGGCGTTTGATAGGGTTCTCCATTGTAGGATCATCCATAAATTCTGGGGGCATACGAGCCGGAAAATGTGGCTGTGTGAATACAGAATTAGCTTTCACAGAGGATGGTAGTATTTGGCGAGTATTCCGCTTGGAGGTCTATGACCATTGGTGTCTTCAGGGAAGTCTGTTCCGAAACCACTCTTGCTTGCGACTTTTAAAAATGGTTTGTTTGAGGTCTTGGGGGCGGGATTGAAAGTTTTCAGACGATGCGACAGTTAACTAAGAGGTCGTTAGAGTGCAGGATTTTTATTTAGTTGGACCAGAACATTGCTGATCGGTAAGAGCATCTACGGATATGGGGAGGAGTCAGGCGAATGGGGTTGAGTGGGATCTGGGATCAGCCATGATGGAATGGCAGGGTTCACGCACTGAGTTGAATGACTTGATTCTGCTCCCATGTCTTATGGTCTGATGGTCTATTCGAGTTTGTTGGAGGCACGGTCGTTGTACAGAGAATGGTGGGTGTATGGAATGCTCCGATAGAGGCGGATACACTGGGGGCATTCACAAACTCTTATTTAGGCACATTGGTGATATAAATAGCAGGCTGTGTTGTAGCGGATGTTTAGATTTATCTTAGGGTAGATTAAAAGGTCGGTACAACGTCATCGGCCGATGCGCCTGTATTGTGCAGTGATGTTCAATGTCCTATCCTCCCGGTAACTGTCATTGAATTCAAAACTGTAACTGAAATACTACCGGAGGTTTATATGAATTACTGACTATTCCTCTCACTCGTCTTCCCACTGAAGGCAAACATGCCACATACGCTTATAACACCCTGCCAGCTTGCATACACACTGTCAGTGAACTCTGTATTTCGGCGGACAGATTACTCTGTCAAGCAATAGTGGACAATTCTGTTAACCGTCTGTCATTGATCGCATACCTTCACTTACAGTAGAACTCCAAGGACAGCCCCCGCACTTCCCTGGACTCAACTCCATCAGGCACGTCCATCACTGATCTTTATTGTCCAAATGCCACGGCAACTGGTTTAGCATTTTGTTACCCCTGTTCTCCCCCACACAACATTTATTAGCTAAGTTTTTCTTTCATTTCAGAAATATCTGCTGACCTTATTTTTTTTAATCCATTTGATGTAATTCACATGTTCTGTGTGCTCCTGTATATCAGCTCCCCGCTTTCTTCAGTGATTACGAAAGGAAAGGAGAGGCAGGCAGAACCGAAGAAGAGTGCATGAGCAGTTTCTCAAAAGGCATCACATGCCTACGTTAGCATTCGTTTCAGTAATGACTGTTCATTGCCGGCATGCATAGTCTTTCAATGCCAGATCCGAAAAGCTCGCTATAGTTCTAATTTCAAGCTCCTTTTTTTTCAATGTGCACGGGCTATTTCTAACGATCTGCCTTTCAGAGAACGCGGTGTCAGTGCAATTCAATTAAAAGCAGATGTTAGTCAAAATGTCCTTTGTTCATGAGTGGCAGACAATTGAAAACATTCAACATATTTTCTGCTCAATTCAAACCTACATTTTGAAAAATATCGCCCTGACTCTTCAAAACCCAAGCAAATTACAGGTATAAAGGGATTGTCCTTGAAAATGAAGAACTCACAGATTGCGGTATCAATTAAATTAGCAAGGTGGTTGTGTTCTGCAAGGGAATAGTCAACGTTTCGGGCCTAGACACTTCATCAGGAGTGAAGAAGGAGGGTGCAGGGGCCCTATAAAGAAGGTGGGGGGAGGGTGGAATGTGCCAGGTGAAAAACCAATCAGAGGAAAGATCAAGGGGTGGGGGAGTGGAAGCAGTGAGGGGATCGGCAGGAGAGGTGCAGAACATATCTAAAGCAAAAGCACTATGAGTAGTAGAATAAGGCAGAATCATGAGAGAGGTGATGGGCAGCTAGAAGAGGAGACAGACTGAACATGGGATTGAGGAAGGGAATTACTGGAAGTTGGAGAGTTCGATGTTCATAACAAGGGGCTCGAGGCTACCCAGACGGTATATGAGATGTTGCTCCTCCAGCCTGAGTTTGACCTCAACATGGCAGTAGAGGAGGCCATGTATGGCCATATCCAAATGGAAATGTGAAGCAGATTGAAGTGAGTGGGAACCGGCAGATCCTGTCTCGACTAAGCGGTCCCCAATCTGCGTCGGGTCTCACTGATGTAGAGTTGGCCGCACCGGGAGAAACGGATGCAATAGATTACCTCAACAGACTCACCAGTGAAGTGTTGCCTCACCTGGGAAGACTGTTTGGGGCCCTGAATGGTGGTGAGAGAGGAGGTGCAGGGACAGCTGTAGCACTTACACTTGCAAGGATAAGTACCAGGTGGGAGATCTGTGGGGAGGGACGTGTGGACCAGGCAGTCGTGGAGGGAATGATCCTTGCGAAAAGCAGAGGGGTAGAGAGGGAAAGATGCCCTTAGTGGTGGGCTCCTGTTGAATGTGGCAGAAGTTGCGGAGGATAATATACTGGATCCGGAGGCTGGTGGGGTGGTAGATGACGACAAGGAGACTCAGACCCTGTTATAGTGACGGGAGGATGGGGTGAGGGCCAAAGTGCAGGAAATGGAGGATATGCGGGTAAGGGCATCATTGATGACGGCAGAAGGCAAACCACAATTCTTAAAGAAAGAGGACATTTGAGATCACCTGGAATGGAAAGCTTCATCCTGGAAGCAGATGCGGCGGAGACGGAGGAACTGGGAATAGGGAATAGAATTTTTGCATTTGGCAGGGTAGGAAGAGGTATAATCTAGGTAGTTATGGGAGTCAGTGGGTTTATAGAAGATGTCAGTTTTCAGTCTATCTCCAGAGATGGAGACCGAGAGATCGAGAAAGGGGAGAGAAGTGCCCAAGATGGACCGAGTGAATTTGCGGGCTGGGTGCAAGTTAAAGGCAAAGTCAATGAAATTGACAAGCTCATTATGGGTGCAGGAAGCAGCACCAATGTAGTCGTCAATGTATCGAAGGAAAAGTTGGGGAGCAGTACCAGTATAGATTTGCAGCATAAATTGTTGCACATAACCCACGAAGAGGCAGGCATAACTGGGGCCCATGCGAGTTCCCATAGATACACCCTTGGTCTGAAGAAAGTGGGAAGAGCCGAAAGAGAAGTTATTAAGTGTGAGTACCAGTTCCGCCAATCTGAGGAGAGTAGTGGTGTTGGGGAACTGGTGAGGTCTATTGTACAGAAAGTAGCGGAGGGCTTTGAGGCCTTCTTGATGGGGAATGAAGTGTATAAGGAATGGACATCCATGGTGAAAATGAATTGGTCAGGACCGGGGCACTGGAAGTTATTGAAGAGGTGGCGGACATGGGATGTATCCCGGATGTAGGTAGGGAGGGACTGAACAATGGGTGACAAAATGGAGTCAAGGTAGGCAGATACAAGTTCGATGGGACATGAGCGGGCCGAAACTATAGGCCTACCAGGACAGTCAGTCTTATGGATCTTGGGGAGGAGGTCAAAGCGAGCGGAGTGTGTGAATTATGAGTTTTTTGGCTGAGGATGGAACGTCTCCGTAGTTGATAAGGGCAGTGATGGTATGGGAAACAATGGTTTGATAATTTTTGGTGGGGTTCTGTTCCACCATTCAGGGCCCCAAACAGTCCTTCCAGGTGAGGCAACACTTCACTTGTGGGTCTGTTGGGGTCATCTATTGCATCCGGTGCTCCCGGTGCGGCCTCCCCTACATCGGCAAGACCCGATGCAGATTGGGGGACCGCTACGTCCGCCACAACAGACAGGACCTCCCGGTTGCCACTCACTTCAGCTCTCCTTCACATTCCCATTCGAATATGTCCATACATGGCCACCTCTACTGCCATGATGAGGTCAAACTTCGGTTGGAGGAACAACACCTCATCTACAGTCTGGGTAGTCTCCAGCCCCTTGGTATGTACATTGAATTCTCTAACTTGCGGTAATTCCCTCCTTATCCCTTCCACCATCCCACCTTCACTCTGTCTCCTCTTCTAGCTGCCTGTCACCTCTGTCACGATTCTGCCTTCTACTACCCATAGTGTTTTCCCCTTAGATTCCTCCTTCACCTTTTCTGCCTATCCCCACCTTGCTTCCCCTCCCCCAGCCCTTGATCTTTCCTCTCATTGGTTTTTCACCTGGCACATTCCACCCTCCCCCCACCTTCTTTATAGGGCCCGTGACCTCTCCTTCTTTAGTACTGACGGAGGGTTTCGGCTCGAAACGTTGACTGCTCCTTTCAACGGATACTGCCCGACCTGCTGAGTTTCTCCAGCTTTTTTGTACGTCAGTGATTTTATTGACTTCATCTTGACAAATGTTCAAAGCTACATTAAACAATGTGTAAGCTGCTGACGTGCGGGAATAAATAAGCTGCTCCCGACTCACTCACAGTCACACACAATTAACTGACCGGCGACAACGCGTGACAGTTTAAATAATCAGTCCCGTTTCTCACATTCACTCTGCATCGGGGAACCGATGATTATAAAATCACACTTCAGGGCCCCGTCCGAGATCGCTGCAGATCCAGGGTCATTGCCGAGGGATTTGTCTATTTAACATCATTATATTGGCCAGGATGTTCTCAGCTCAAGGTGAGGAAAAGGATTCTCTCCCAGGGACACTGGTTTCCCAGATCTAACCCGGCCCCCTGGGCTCTTCCTCTCTGTGTAATTCCCCGGCACGCCATTTGGAGCAGCTGTTGAATCCGGACACGTGCAGCTGGATAGGATGCGGAATTGCGTCACTACTGGATCGCTTTGGACGTCACAGAGTGTGAGACTGGAGCTAGTTCACCATTCAGATGTTCACAGATCAACTGTCAGTCCGGGTCTGGGTTCCTGCAGAGATCTCAGTTCCTTCCCACCAGTCTGACTGAACTGATTCCTCCACAAGCTAAAACAGATGGGAGAATAAAGATGAAATAAACAGATTACACAACAGTGTCAGTAACAGGGGACCGGGGTTAACGTTTCAACAACACTCACAGACAAATATCACCAGTAAACCCGCGGATCCGCTGATATTTTATTACATTGAACATTAACACAAATACTCACTCGATCAGCTTCAGACTCGGGAGGGCCAATATGAGGCGGCGGAGAGCGGGGACAGATCGGTCCGTGAGCGAGTTGAATCCCAGCTCCAGCTCCATCAGTGATATGTTTGTACTGAGAGCAGAGGCAAGATCCTCGGCACCAGAATCTGTGAGACCGATATCCCTCAGCCTGGAGGTGAGGATGAAGGACACAGAGTGACAGGAGACTGTAACACAAGTACTGATCACATTAATGTTCAGTGTCAGACACCCAGTGACTTAAACACAATCTCCCAGAGTCTGGTACTTACCCCAGTTTCTCTATTCCACACTTGGGGTTTGTCAGAGCCACAGACACCAGCTTTATTCCTGAATCTCCCAGTTCATTATAACCCAGGCCCAGCTCTGTCAGTGATGGGTTTGTTCTGAGTGCGGAGGCGAGATCCTCAGCACCAGAATATGTGAGACCGACATCCCAGAGCCTGGAGATGAGAGAGACTGAGGGTGAAGGACACAGAGAGACAGGAGATGGCACAAATCCCTAGTGCTTATCAGTTATACAATTACTGATCACATTAATGTTCAATATCAGACACCCAGTGACTATAAACACAATCTCTCACAGTCTGGTACTTACCACAGTTTCTGTATTTTACACTCCGGGTTCCTCAGAGCCGCAGACACCAGTTTCACTCCTGAATCTCCCAGTTCATTTCCCCCAAGGCTAAACACAAACAGACAAATTGATGAACAAAGTGATTCAAACCGTGAGTCTGGGGGAAATTTCTCTCAGTCGGATATTTCAGGAAATATTAACCACTTCAGCAAATCACTGAACGGAGTACCCATCACTGCCCAGCTCCAGGGTATTCACTGAATATCAGTAATGTAGTCTGTCGGTGTGACCCTGTAAACTCCACATAATCTCATTCCCCGATGGCTAGAAAAATGTTCCTGATATGAGAGCGTTGGGAGTATCAGGGATGAAGGATGATAGAAAGCCCACAGTGAGGAAAATTTGTGAAAGGGAATGTGTCGATGGGAGATGGTGGAAGAGACCCCACCTGAGGGAAAGAGGTGGGAAGAGAAAACCTGCAGGAGAAAGAGAGGAAATAGTAAACATCCCGTAGGAGGAATGAGGATGAGGATGAGAGATTCTGCAGGAGTAAGGGATATGGGTAAAAGGAGATCCCGAAGGGAAAAAATGGGAATGGGGAAGAGATCCCACGGGGGGAAAGGGGATGGGAAATACAGATCCCTCGGGAGGATACCAAAGGGAAGAGATAACTGCAGAAGATTAGAGGATGCAGAAATAGATTTTACGGGATGGGTCTTTCTGAATAGAGGACCACAATCGGGAGGAGATGCCCAATGATCTGATGAAGTCTCCAACATCTCTTCACAAGGAAACACAGAACCCTCCCGTCTTTGGAGAATTACTGACCGATCCCCTGGGTATTTGTCACTATTCTTCACAATCTGATTTACGACTGTTTAACCCAAATTGTTTTACTTTGAAACAACACAACGGAACTGTTTCACAGTTCAGAGTGAAAGATAAATCAAGTTACCTCAACTCCTGGCACTTGTGCAGCCCGGGTCCCAGCCGCTGGATTCCTTCACACTGAATGTGACAGCCCTGCAGGTCAGGTGTTTTATTGTATCACAGAGTCCGATGACATGAGACAGGACCGCGCAGTCAATCGGGGTCAGTGCCATTCCACTGAATGAAAGTGTTTCCACAGATCCCAGTGCGGCCTGAGCCAGTCCATGATTCTGAGACTCAAACAGGTAGTGCAGTGTGTTCAGGAGGCTCCTTTTACGAGATGCAATCCTCGTGTTTCCACTCTGGCGTTTAACCTCCTCCTTCACCCAGTCAATCACCCGGCAGGTTGTTTGATGAGGAAATGGACCCAGAAACTCCTCCAGGCCCCGAGCTGTCATTGGGGAGGAGAGACCAGCCACAAAACGGAGAAATACCTCAAATCGCCCATCTGTCATGTTGTGGGTTTCAGTGAGGAATTTCAGGATATCCTTGGGATGTAGGGTCAGGAATTGTGCGACTGCAGCTACAAACTCTTGGATGGTGAGGTGTGGGAATGTGTACACCACGCTCCGGGCAGAATCCTCTCTCTCCAAAAGCTCCATCAGGAACCCGGACAGGAACTGGGAAGGCTGCAGATTGTAACTGATCAAATCTCCATATGTAAATATGATCTTCCTCTCGGACACTCCTCTGAAGGCCATCTGACCAACCCTGAGTAACACATCACGGGGTTTCTCAATCTCACGGCTGTGGTTCTTCAGGATGTTGTAAATATATTACGAGTACAGTTGGGTGATGGTCTTGGGAACTCGCTGCGGGTCCCGGACTCTTTGTGTGAAGAAGGGGCCCAGTGCCAGAGCGAGGATCCAGCAGTATGAGGGGTTGTAGCTCATGGTGTACAGGATCTCATTCTCCTTCACGTGTTTGAAAACAGCTTCTGCCACCGTCTGATCTTCAAAATACCTGATGAAATATTCCTTCCGTTCCTCACCAACAAATCCCAGGATTTCAGCCCAGACGCTGATCTTGGCTTTATCCAATAAATGTAACGCAGTGGGACGGGTGGTCACCAGCACTGAACACCCTGGGAGCAGCTTGCCCTGGATTAAACTGTGCAAAATGTCAGACACTTCACACCACCACTCGGGATCTGGGCATTGGTGCTTGGGTTCTGTATCTCTTTGACTGTCAGCAAAATCAATTCTGTGCTCGAATTCATCCAGACCATCGAATATAAACAGCAATCCCTCTGGATTCTTCCAAACATCTCTCAGGATATTCCCAAAGTAAGGATATTGATCCTGAATTAGTTGCCTCAGGTTTTTTCTGCAGTTAATAGAGTTTAAATCCCGGAATTTGAAACTGAAGACAAACTGGAATTGTTGGTATATTTTCCCCATGGCCCAATCATAAACAATCTTTTGTACCATTGTTGTTTTCCCGATCCCCGGGACTCCAGCCACTGCTGCCGAACTCCCAGATTTGGATTTACTCCGGGAAAAACTGCTCTGGAACAACTGATCAGTCCGGATTTTTTCCAGCTTTCTGCGGAGATGTTTCTCTCTCCACTCCTCGTGGTCTCTGCCTCTTGCCAGCAGCTCATGTTCCACCAGTCTCCGATCTCGAACAGTAGAAATGACCGTGAGCTCAGCGTATCGATCAACCAGCTGGAAAACCTTCACCTTCTCCCTCATCAGGATCGTGTTCACTCTCAGTGTTTCAGTTTGTGCCCGTAGAGTCTCCTTGTGTTTCTGTTGAGCATCTTCCATGGAAACAGAGATAAAATGTTAGATGCTTCAACTCAGAACTCACTATTTAAGTAGACAAGGATTAGCTCAAAGGTTTTGCATTATTTGAACGTATCACTGGATTTTCTTACACTAAATTAAGTTTGATTAACAGACCCCAAAGTGGACGGAGAGGCATGGGCCAGATAATCATCAGATCATCACATTTCCACATTGATTGTTCAGTGAAGTTGAGTTTTCCCTGGTAGTTTACTGAGCCCCGACTAGACAAACACCCACTACTGCCACTTCTATCATTGTTCTGTGGAAAAACTTTCAAAGCCCGGTGTTGATGTGGACTTTGGAGATAGAGAAAATGATCGTGGGCATTCTGTCAACGGAATAGGTCACGGGAATCACAGCTCCCCCTCCCCTCTCACCATCACTGATTCAAAATAAAAAGGAATACATTTGTGGATCTGTGGTGTGGTAGAAGATTAGAAACTTGGAAAACCTACAGCACAATACAAGTCCTTCGGCCCACAAAGCTGTGCCGAACACGTGCTTACCTTAGAGTTTACCTGGGTTTACCCATAGCCCTCTATTTTTCTAAGCTCCATGTAGCCATCCAGAGGAGCCTTAACCAATCCTATCGTATCCTCATCCACCACCGCCGCCGGCCACCCGTTCCATGTACTCACCACTCTCTGAGCCCCTGACATCTCCTCTGTACCTGCTTCCAAGCAACATAAAACTATGTCCTCTCGTGCTAGCCATTTCAGCACTGGGAAAAAGCCTCTGACTATCCACACGATCAACAGCTTTCATCACTTTATACACCTCTATCAGGTCACCTCTCATCCTTCCTCACCCCAAGGAGAAATGGCCAGTTTCACTCAACCTATTCTCATAGGGCATGCACCCAATACAGTTAACATCCTTGTAAATCTCCACTGCACCCTTTCTATAGTTTCCATATCCTTCCCATAGTGAGGTGACCAGAACTGAGCACAGTACTCCATGTGGTGTCTGACCAGGGTCCTATATAACTGCCACTTTACCTCTCGGCTCTTGAACTCAATCCCACGGTTGATGAAGGCCAATGCGCTGTATGCCTTCTTAACCACAGAGTCAAACTCCGCAGCAGCATTGAGTGTCCTATGCCAACCTATTCCTCTATCCTGTAACGCCATCGGATTTTATCTTGTTAAGTAGACTCATGAGTTAACTTATAATACGCCTTATGAAAATATAATGACATGCACTGCATCTCCTTTGTCCACCCTGTTTGGAATGTCCTCAATGAACTCTAGCAGATCTATCAGGCAAGATTTCCCTTCATATTAACTATGTTGACTTTGACATTTTATAATTAGGCTGTAAATACCTCAGAACCTCAATCTTAATAATAGACTCTCACACTTCCCCAACCACTGAGGTTGGGCAAACTGGTCTATAATTTCACAATCAAGAGAGAATCTGTAGATGCTGAAAACGCAGCAACACACACAAAATGCTGGAGGAACTCGGAAGGCCAGGCTGCATCTATGGAAAAAAAGTATAGTTGACGTTCCGGGCTTAAACACTTAAGTAGGTCTGGAAACAAAACGCTGGGGAGTAGAATTGAAAAGTGTGCCGGGGGGGAGGGGGGAGGTGTGGGGAGGAGAGGGGAGAGAGAATTACCAGGCGATGGGTGAAACTTGGAGGGGGAGGGTTGAAGTTGATTGGTTAAAGAGACAGAAGGCCATGAAAGAAAGAGAAAATAAAACAACTTTTTTTTTAAATCTTATTCCTTGGCTTTTACCCAGTCACTAACTGTCTCCTAACGTTCCCTTTACATTAGGCTCCCTGATAAGATCTGGGTCTCACAATGTATCTGAATGCTGCCAGGGGTATGTGGCTTCTCTTAGTGTGTCAGGACCCAATCAGGGTTGTGTGGGGTCTCACAGTGTGTCAGGACCCTGCCAGGAGTGTGTGGGGTCTCACAGTGCGGCAGGACACTGTCAGGTACGTTTGGGGTCTCAATTCAATCTATTCAGATGTGATAGGCAACGTAGGAAAACATTGATCTTGCACACATTTAATTTAGAGAATGTGACACTGGTAGAAATGATGTTCAATAATCAGGGAGTATATCTGTTTCCTGTTCAGAAATGGGTGTGGTAATTTCACTGTTGGCCCTGTTCCTTCTGTAAACCAGATGAAGGACAATGAGGAACAAGTTTGTAGCGATTTACTAAACCCGTGTTCAGGGACACTGAGGGGTTGCTTTGACTGGATGTGGACTGGAACAGCATTAACAGAGGTCTCAGAGACGTGAGTAGTTTGTAAACTTCCTGATTGGTCTATCTCTGGTACCAAATTCAAATTATCATCTTTGGGAATTGTTCCTGTAAGTGAGAGAGACTGAACCAGGGTTCTGGCTGAGATTCCCTATATTTATTTTAAGAGCTTCGAATAATCAAATAAAACATGGTCTGATGCAATATTAATAAGTTTTGCGATATTTGTCCTTCCTATGCTCTGTCCTCTGTTCAATGTGTAGTTGACTGATCCAACTCAGTCTGCGATGATGAACTCTTACAATCTCTTTAGCCCTGCACTGCCACGGGCTCCATTTTCACAGACATGATGGGCTTATGGATGTAGTAAGCTTCTCATCCAGATGGTCACAATTTAACTAATTGCAATATTATTTATAGATATTTTCAGTCCTTTCCACATTCCGTTCCGCAATCCAAAAACCTTTGGTTTCTCTGTCCTAATTCTCATCTCTTCACCTTCCACAGTGTCCAGCACACAAACCGGCACACATCAATTTCAGCTTCTGTGAACTGAGCTGAAGAATTTGTCTCCGATCTCACCCTCAGTAATCCTGTCTCACTGCTAGAATTCCCAGGATTATTGAGTTGGAAATTAAACTGGATACCTTTAGCAATGTTTGCACTAAGTGAGTGCAGATGTGAAGAGAGCAGGGTTCATATGCTGCTTTGCTGATTAAAGTGACGTTATTATTACTATTCTATGAATAGAACTTCAATGGACGAGCAACTCGAAAACACAAAAATAATCTAAAGAAACTGAAGTCGTTTAGAAAATGGTTAAGGATGAGGCTATCCTGGAGCGGATAGTCGCTGGCAAGAGAAGGATTTGACTTTTTGATATGAAGAAATATTCTTTTTTTTGTCATTCTCCAAATTGCCCCCTTTTCCACTCAAACTCCGCTGGGGATCTGTAGTTGCAGGCCCCAGAGCAGTGTGAGCACTTTCCTCAAACTCGCCAGCTCTCTGCCCCTTTCCTCAAAATGTCCTGTGAAAACTCTCCCTCTGGCAAACACGTTTCCCTGTGTCTCACTGTGTTCTCTGTCACAGTGCCAATATTTACCTGGTCAGACCCTCGTGGCTCAACAACTGAACCGCCCGACGCAAATTACAACCGTTGGTGGAAACGGAGGTCAAATTTCAACTTAATGAACTCCGCTTCAGCCTCATCGGGGTCATTGCGTACCGTTCCGATTGCCCCACTACCGGAGGGATGTTGAGGCTTTAGAGAGGGAGCAGAAGAGGTTTACCACGATGCTCTCTGGTTTAGAGGGCATGTGCTATCATGAGAGGCTGGATAAAATTAGATTGTCATCTCTGGATCATCGGAGGCTGAGGGGAGCTCTGACAAATGTTTGCCACATTAAGAGAGGCATAAATAGAGTGAACAGAGAGAATCGTTTTCTGAATGTCTCAAATGCTATTGAAGGTGAGAGGGTGTAGAGTGAAGGGGGAAGTGTCATCGATGCCTGGAAAGCACTGACTGGAAAGGTGGTAGACGTAAATTTTTTGAAGCTTCTAAGAGTTGTTTGGTTAGGTACATGGATAAAGGAAGATGGAGGCATATGGAGATGGAGTCGGAAGGGGAGATTAGAGTTTGGGTTTGATTTACTTGTTAGCTGTTTCGGCACAATATTATTTGCCTAATGGCCTATTCCTCTGTTATACTCTTGAATTTTCAACACATGTTCACTCACCTTTCAATTCACTGAGAATCTTGAGTAAACCTTGAGTGGGATTTGATCGATGGGATGGATCAGAACCTGTTTGAATTTAAACACATTAAGGGGATAATTTATGGAAAATTGTGAAGTGTAATGTTTTGCAACTCAAATTTGAATTAATTACTGATATTATCTCACCATACATCTGTATTTCCTTCAGTATTTTGTCAAACTTTGGGACACCAATCCGCATTTTGACAAATGTTTCCCACATCACCCTGCGGGCGCGGGAGCCTTTCTCCATCACCAGGCTCAGGAGGAGTTTAGAACTGTCCGCCCGCTCTCCCTTATCAGCGAGATCAGAGATTTTCTGTGAAGAGTAACAGTGAACATATTGGGGACTGACAGATTCACACAGTGAATGAGAAGTAAATGATGTGCTCAGTAACGGGATCACACTGAGCAGTCACCCGGACGGGTGCTGATCCTGTCTGGACATGGACTGTACATTCTGAGTGCAGAGCACACGGAGGGACATTCACCGGGAACCTGGTCCAGCAGTCAATGAGATCCTGGCTGGTCTGTGACCGCTTCGTTGACGTGGCTCCAAATCCATAAATAATTCCTCACCAGATTTGACCGTGTAAAACAGAAATCAGAAAATAACGATCACAGATGAAGAAAGAAGTCAGGAGGCTTTTCATAACAGAGTGAGCAGTCTCGGAGAGGTTGCATAAAAGATGATGTGATTCCTCCTTCAGACCACCAGTGTCCAACATGACTGCGGATTACCGGCTCACACCAGATTCATTTCCTTTCCCTTTTTCAGTGGAGGTTTCTTCAGTGATTACACATTACAACATGGCGGCATTCCCCGATTCACACTGTTTGCAGTTTCAGACTCTAATGGAATCATCTCCTCTCAGAACAGAACACACTCAAGCTCCTGTGGCACCCACTAATGATGTCCTGATTCTCATTGATATCCTGCTGTTAGGCTGCATGATCTTTCCAAATCCAAACCTCCTGTCATATTTCCATTTAATACTGTAAGACCGCACAACTGTCACTTGCTCAACTCAATCTGAACAGCTACCCACTAGTCTGCAGGGTCTTTTCACCCCTTTCTATCACTGGTTCAGATTCACATCTTTGAGATTGCATGTACAGTATTTATTTCCCAGTTGTTCTTTTCTCTGATTTAATATCTAATGAGTCAGAGGTCCAACACCCATCAGTCTTGTGATGTTGGAAAATTCAAACATGTTCTCCTTCCCACTCACCTGATGTTCCTTTCCACTGAACTGATTCTCGGCCGTTAACGCCAGGCTCACTCCATGCACCCCTCCTTCCATCGCCTGCTCCAGCCTGTCCCGGTAGAAGTCCGTCAGCTGCAGCAGCTGGGAATCATTCCAGCTTGCCAGGAGCTCAGTGATCTCTGAGCTCGGACCTGTGAAGCACAATGGTGAAAATTAAAAAACTTACTGACCACATATTTGGAGGCAACTTTATCTCTGGAACCAAAAGATGGTGCACCAGGTCACCAAACATAGTCCAAGATATATATAAAGGGTGGGAGGGAGGAATAGGTGTGGTTGGTGAAATGAGTGCAGGCTGGGTGGGGGTTCAGATCGAGCAGGGTTGTAGTGGGGCTTAGCAACATCTGTTGAAGGCTGCCCTTTCTAGTCCCCAGCAATATACCTCTCTGTTTTGGAAGGACTGCTTATTGCTGAGAATATAGTAACCCATCACCATCACTCTCCTGGTACTGCCAATCACCACCGCTTGGCTCTGAGTTACTGGCTGCCTGCCTGGTCAACCCCTTCCTCCGCAAATCTCTGGAATATCTTACAAAATACTGCAGGTACTCAGCAGGTCAGGCAGCATCTATGGAGGAGAATAAACAATCAACGTATCGAGACAAGGCCCTTCATCAGACTGGAAATGAGGGGACAGGAATTTTAGATATTGTCACATTACTTTCTATTCCTTGTGATCCTGATCTGAAACATTAACTGTTTTTTCCCCTCCATGGATGCTGCCTGACCTGCCGAATTCCACCAATATTCTCTGTGTCATTGTGCTGCTCAAAACTTTCAGCATCTGCAGAATGTCTTGTGTTCTGAATACACTCTGTTTTAATGTCTGTCTCGGTTTGCAAGATGAGCATAAAGCACACAGTTATTGCACCCCTTCCACATGTGACTGTTCTGCCAGAGGGTCAGGCGGCATCTATCGAGGAGAATAAACAACCAACATTTAGGGTGCTTCATCAGACTGGAAATGAAGGGACAGAAATTCTAGATATTGCCACATTATTTTCTATATTTTGCGGTCCTGATCTGAAACATTAACTGTTTATTTCTTTCCATGGATGCTGAGTTCCGCCAATATTTTGAGTCTTTGTGTTGTTCAAAACTTTCAGCATCTGCAGAATGTCTTGTGCTCTGGAAAACCTCACTGTTTTATTGTGCATCACTGTCTGTTTGAAGAGCAAACAGCAGACAATAATTGTGCTCCTTCCACATGTGACTGTTCCCCCAGAGATGTTACCTCTCAGTCTCGTCTCTCTGCTCAGTTTTTACAAATATTTTGTGAATTGCTGATATTGGAATAAACTCAGACAAGGTGTCAAGGAAATATTTAAAAATTAAAATAACTTGCTAACATACCCATGTCCTTTCCTGATCTTGACATCACTGAAACTTCTCTCCTGCCCACTCCTTGAGCCATTTTGAGGACAGTTGTGGTCAGATTTTGATGGTCTGTAACAAACAAAATTAACAGTAGGGTCAGATATTAATTGAGGTGTAAAGCAGAACACTGCTTTGTTTTTCAACTGAGGCAAACATTTCCAAATATCTTGGACCTATCCACTAAAGGATTGACACAGCCAGATCCACCCACAGACTGATCTCCCCATGGATTGTGCACCGTGTTGGGATTCTCCGGGGTATCTACTCACTATATTGCAGGCAAATCCCTATTAGGTAAAAATCTTGTGCCCTGGAGGGATGTTTCAATGGAATGGCGAATGTGGTCATCCTACCACAGTTTAACATTGCCTGGCATTGACACCTTTGGTAATATATCACTTGACTCTATAGAGAAACACTCTGACATCCTGAACAATGCAATCTCACCCATAGTATCATAATATCTTGTCCTGAACCACTATCATTTTTCCAGCAGGAATTTAAGATCATTAAAAACTCAGTCAAGATTTCTTTAAGCATATCACCTGGCTATTATATGACACCCTGTCAGGTGTGTGTAGTCTGACAGTGTGTCAAGACTCTGTCAGGGGTGTGTGGCATCTCACAGTTTGTCAGGACCCTACCAGGGGTATGTGGAGTCTCATAGTGTGTTGGGACCCTGTTAGGGGTCTGTGCGGTCTCTCAGTGTGTCAGGAACCTGTCAAAGGTCTGTGGGGTCTCACAGTGTGTCAGGACACTGCCAGGGGTGTGTGAGGTCTCACAGTGCGTCAGGACCCTGTCAGGCGTGTTTGGGATTTCAAACCGCGTCCGGAACATGTCAGGGTTGTTTGGGGTCTCACAGTGTATCTGAACACTACCAGGTTTGTGTGACATCTCACAATGTGTCAGGACCCGGCTGGGGTGTTTGGGATCTCAAACCGTGTCCAGAACATGTCAGGGGAGTGTGGGGTCTCACAGTGTGTCAAAACACTACCAGGGATGTGTGGCTTCTCACAGTGTAGCGGGACCCTGTCAAGGGTCTGTACTCTCTCACAGTGTCTCATAACCCTGTCAGGGGTGTCTGGGATCTCAAAACGTGTCCGGAATGTGTGGGGTCTCACAGTGTATCAGGAACCTGACAGGCGTGTATAGGGTCTCACAGCATGTCAGGACCCTGCTGGGGGTATGTGGAGTCTCACAATCTGTTCGAACACTGCCAGGGGTGTATGTAGTGGGTGGAGTCTCACAGTCTGTTTGAACACTGCCAGGGGCGAATGGTGTCTCACAGTTTGTCAGAATCCTGCCAGAGGTGTGTGTGGTCTCACAGTGTGTCAGGTCCCTGTCAGGGGTGTGTGGGGTCTCACAGTGTGTCAGGACCCTGTCAGGGGTGTGTGGGATCTCACAGTGTGTCACGATCCTGCCAGAGGTGTGTGGGGTTTCACAGTGTGTTTGGGCACTGCCAGGGGTCTTTGGGATCTCATAGTGTGTCAGAACACTACCAGGGATTTGTGGCCTCTCACAGTGTGTCAGGGCCCTATCAAGGGTCTGTAGTGTCTCACAGTGTGTCAGGACACTGCCAGGTGTGTGTGGCATCTCACAGTGTGACAGGACCCTGTCGTGGGTGCTTGGGATTTCAAACCATGTCCGGAAAATGTCAGGGGTGTGTGGGGTCTCACAGTGAGTCAGGACCCTGTCAGGGTCGTGTGTGGTCTGACAGTGTGTCAAGACCCTGCCTGGGCTGTGTGGGGTCTCACAGTGTGTCAGAATACTACCAGGGCTGTGTGTCGTCTCACAGTGTGTCAGGACCCTGTCAAGGGTCTGTGGGGTCTCACAGTGTGTCATAACCCTGTCAGGGGTATCTGGGTTCTCAAACCATGTCCGGAAAGTGTGGGGTCTCAGAGTGTGTCAGGTCCCTGCTAGGGGTATGTGGAATCTCAGTGTGTCAGGTCCCATTCAGGGGTGTGTGGGTTCTCACACTGTGTCAGGACCCTACCACGGGTATGTGGAGTCTCACAGTGTGTCGGGACCTGTCATGGGTGTGTGTGTTCGCACTGTGAGTCGGGACACCAGGGGAGTGCGGTGTCTCACAGCATATAAGGACCCTACCAGGGGAGTGTGGGGTCTCACAGCAGATCAAGATCCTGCCAGGGTTGTGTGTGTCAGGACCCCGTCAGCCATGTGTGTGGTCTCAGCGTGTCAAAACACTGCCAGGGGTGTGTGGGGTCTCACAGTTGTCAGGATCCTGCCAGTGTGTTGGGTCCCTGTTTTAGATGTGTGGGGTCTCACAATGTGTCAGGACCCTGTCAGGGGTGTACGGGGTTTCACAATGTATAAGGATCCTGTCATGGGTTTTGTGGGGTTTCACAGTGTGTCAAGGCTCTGCCAGTGGTATCTGGGGTCTCACAGTGTGTTTGGAACCTGCCAGGGCTGTGTGTGGGCTCTCCAGGCAACTTATTTGGGTGAAACATGGAGCAGATGATCGTTGAAATATTTACTGTAGAGAATGTGACAGTGGGAGAAATAATTTTCTTCAATAATCAGGGAGAGATCTGTTCTGTATTCAGAAATAGATGTTGGAACTTTACTGCTGTGACTGTTCCCTCAGCAAACAGCATGAAGAACAGTGAAGAATAAGTTTGCCGGGAAATTGTCGAGAATTGCCAAATCCTTAGTGCAGTTGAAGGGAGGGGTTTTATTGTCTGAATGCAGACGGGAAAAGCATTAACACAGGTGACAGACCCGTGAGCAGTTTGACATCTTCCTTTGGTGCCGTTTGAATATTAACATCTTTGGAATTTGTTCTTGGAAAGGAGACAGGCTAAATGAGAGTTGTGGTCCAGATTCTTTATATTTTTGTTCAGGGGCTTTGAAAAATCAGTTAAGATATGGGCTCCTGTAAGATTAATAATTTTTACGATATCTGTCTTCACTATGCTGTCTCCTCTGTTAAATGTGCAGTTGAGTAATCCAACTCAGTCTGCAATTATGAAGCCTTGCAATCTCTTTCGCCCATGCACTGCCTCCGGCTCCATTTTTACAGACACAGTGTGCTTACAGATGTACAATAGTGAGTTTCTTATCCAGACGGTCACAATTTAATTAATTGCAATATTATTTATAGATATTTTCAGTCCTTTCCACCTTTCTTGCCACAATCCCACAACCCCTGGTTTCTCTGTCCTAATTCCCATCTCTCACCCTTCCACAGTGTCCATCACACATCACATCAATTTCAGCTTCTGTGGACTGAGCTGAGGATTTTGTCCCCATCACACGCTCACTGATACTGTCTCCTGATGGAATTCCCAGTATTACTGAGTGGGATATTAAACTGGATAACTTTAGCAGTGTTTGCAGTAAGGAGGCGCAGATGCGAATATAGTTAATTTCATATGCTGCTTTGGGGTTGAACAGACGAGTTGGGGTGCTACCTGCTTTTCTCATTAAATTATCATTGTTATTCTGTGACGAGAACTTCAATGGACTTCCGGTTCTAAAACTGATTTCCTGCAGGATCTGAGGGAATTAAGATGAGGGCTGTATCGGGGATTGGGTGGCTGTAGGGAAATGATTTCACCTTTCAGAATAAGACATTTCCTATAATTTCAATCCTCAGATTGCCCTCTTCTCCATTCTGACTTGGGTGGAGGGATCTGTGGTTGCGGGACACAGAGAGGAGTGATCTCTTTCAGCAAAGCACCCATCTCTCTGCGTTGTTCCTCATGCTATCCTGTGAAATCTCTCCCTCCAACAAAATACTTCTCCATGTGTCTCACTGAACACCACTGAGCACAGGCCCAGAATCATCAAACGCTCCTCATAGTTAAAGCCTGTCATTCCTGTCATCATTCTTGTGAACATTGTGAGCAACAACTTTACTGAACACATTTTCAGCAATAACAGGCAAATCGGTACCAGGGTAACTTATGGGGAAAAAATGATTTATTTTTACTGTTCTACTAACCATCCCAAACTGAGCACCTATGCTCAGGTTCATTATCAGAAGATTAAACCATTCCAGGGTGAATGCAATTTTTAAAAAAACTGGAATTATTTGAGATGGTCAGCAGGTATGGAATGGCCGTGGGAAGAGGAACAAAGACACAATTCAGTTACACAAATTTCACAGAATGGCTTCAAACATTTTCCACTTTTAGTGCAGATCACCCGCATCCCGACTTTCTCAAATCGAAACGTAACACACACAATCTAGTGCAAGATCTTAGCGGGCCATCCCAGCCCCGAACCGTCAACTGTTTACTCTTCTCCATAGATTCTGCCCAGCCTGCAGAGTTCCTCCAGAATTTTGTGTGTGTTAACTGGAGTCTCTGTATGATTTCCGCTGCCTGACAGACAGGTGACAGTGGGGGGCAATATCCACATACAGTTTGAACACTCGACCGTGTCCATTTCTACTGTTGTATACACGGAACAGCTCACTTAATCTCAGCTTTTGGAATTGGAGCTTATCCTCTCCTCAGAATATCAGTCTTTGCTTCCCAAGGAACTTCAGAACCAAATATCTGAGCCCAGAAGAGAAACACTCGCTCAACACGTTAAAACCTCAGTGGCCCGATGCTCCTCGCCCCACAAACACTACCTACCCAATGCTGCATTTTCCAAATTATTTCATATTTACACCAGCTACATTTTAAATTATTCCCTCCACATCTTCCCTCCTCCACCGGTTCACAGAGTTTTGGGTTCGATTCACATCCCGGCCCGATACACAATTCAGACCCAAATGGAAAATGTGCAGGTTTCATTTAAATCACTTTTGTGTACAAACACTAATTTCTATTCACATTCCTCCAGCTTCACTGGACGGGAACACTGAAACATCATGAAGTGAGAAACGGCAAGAGGAGGTCTTACGCGACCACTGTTTCATTTACGGTGAGTGTCACTTTAGAAACGTCTGGAGGAGGCGGGACTATGAAGTCAGTGTAACAAGCTGTAACAGAGCGCTGGGACTGGCCGTGAGAGGGGAGAGAGGGGAGAGAGGGGAGAGAGGGGAGAGAGGGGAGAGAGGGGAGAGAGGGGAGAGAGGGGAGAGAGGGGAGAGAGGGGAGAGAGGGGAGAGAGGGGAGAGAGGGGAGAGAGGGGAGAGAGGGGAGAGAGGGGAGAGAGGGGAGAGAGGGGAGAGAGGGGAGAGAGGGGAGAGGGGGAGGGAGAGAGGGAGGGGGAGAGAGGGAGGGGGAGAGAGGGAGGGGGAGAGAGGGAGGGGGAGAGAGGGAGGGGGAGAGAGGGAGGGGGAGAGAGGGAGGGGGAGAGAGGGAGGGGGAGAGAGGGAGGGGGAGAGAGGGAGGGGGAGAGAGGGAGGGGGAGAGAGGGAGGGGGAGAGAGGGAGGGGGAGAGAGGGAGGGGGAGAGAGGGAGGGGGAGAGAGGGAGGGGGAGGGAGAGAGATGACTGCAAGCTGCTGGCGGGTATTTTACTGAAACAACGGGTTAAGTTTGATACTTTCCAATACCCAAAGGATTGGGTTCATCAACGGCACATAATACATCGGATGTGTGACTGGTACTCGTATGATCCATACGTGGATTTTGTTGGGAGTATCCTGTGGCAATCACGTTTGTTGAACTTTACCTGGATCCGGGTGTGCTATGTGGTAACCACTTGTGCGAAGCAATATTCTGTGACTGTCATCGTGTGAGAGTTCTACGTGGATTTTTGAATGACTCGGCGGATAAGATCTTCGGCAACTCTTACTTCGACTTCCCCAGCGTGGATGCCGTGGAACTGCGTGATCCCCTCTCTCTACATTTTAACATGGATTTACAAATATCTCCCCTCATCCATTCCTTGAATTGCTGAACCTTTCTACTCTGCCATCTTAAGACTTTAGTAAATGCTCCAGAGCTTGAATTTTTGGGAGCCACGCACATGCATAACACTGTTGACTTCTGTCTATTCCAGGCATGGGCAAACTATGGCCCGGGGGCCATATGCGGCTCGTTAAGCTTTTTAATCCGGCCCGCAGAACTTGATGAAATTATATTAATAAGCCTTGTTAACGTTTTTTCCCCGCAATTCTGGCGTTTTCCCAATAGATGACGCACTCTATATACATTGACCTTTGTTGAGGTGCAGCGTATTACTCCACATTTGCGCTTTACTCTTTGTTCGGCTCAACCTATTTGTGTGAACAGGCGTTCAGCGTCATGAACATCAACAAAGCCAGCCACAGATCCAAGTTAACTGACCAACACCTCAGATCCATCCTGAGAATCACCACAACAAAACTAAATCCAGACGTTGATGCGCTGGCTAAAAAGGGAGACCAACAACACTGTCCCCACTGAAATTAAAAATAAGTTTCTTCGTTGTGTTATGTAAAAAATGCATTTGAAAATATTTTTTCAATAAGCCTTACATGTTACATGTCATTTCTGTCAAGTGATGGACATGAGTAGTACGCAGGTGCACGTACGTTCTCAAAACAAAAAATATGCTCCAGATCAAATAACGCGCTCCGTATACTGGCGCACTGTCACTGTTCTGTCCTTGTGCTGGTCGTTGTTGAGTTTTGACACAGGGGACAATTGAATAAGAAGGAGCAGGACAAGTGGACCTGCATCTCCTACCGTTTTTGAAATAAAGACAGTCAGGAGGAGAGTGATGATGATAATATCTTGAAGGATAAGAGAATTTTCAGTGCTTTAAAATAATAACTGTTACTATTAAAAAAGCTGTATTTTATTCATTTAATTTTCAGTGTTTTAAAAGTAATTTCAATAAATAGCTAAATACCATGGGACTTCAAAGACAGATATTTTGTTGTAATGCATTTGTTCATTTTCAATTGAAATTAAAGCACATGTTTTCTACATATCCCATGATATTTTATTTTCTCTTATGAGGTGTATTACCAAAACACTCCGTCCATCTGCTCCTGGTCCGGCCCCCCTGTCAAATTTTAGAACCCTTTTTGGCCCACAGGTCAAAAAGTTTGCCCACCCCTGGTCTATTCCGTTTAATTTTCTATATTCTCAAGTAGATGCTAATAAAGACAGCGGTTTTAACATTAATCTCGGACTTCAACAGAATCAAGGGCTTTGCTTCCGCTGGCCATTGAGGAGAAGAGTTCAGAACACCCTCAATCAACACATGAACAATAGATGTATCCGTCTGAAATTTGAAATTCTGAAAAGGGAACAGGCGTTTGGTGTACAGATCCCGCACCTTCGCTTTGAAGCAGGTGGCCATTGTTCTATAGACCTGTTCTTAATCTTTACTAAGCCTGTGGAAAATGTCAATCGTGCAAACAGTTAACATAGAAAAACATGGAACATAGAAAACCTGCAGCACAATACAGGTCCTTCGGTAAACAACGTTGTGCCGAATGTAAACCTATCCTAGAAATTACTAGGGTTACCCATAAGCCTCGATTTTTCTAAGCTCCATGTACCTATCCAAAAGTCTCTTAAAAGATCCTATCGTATCTGCCTCCACCATCGTTGCTGGCAGCCCATTACACCACTCATCACACTCTGTGTAGAAAAAGTTACACCTGACATCTCTTCTTACCGACTCCCAAGCACCTTAAACATGTGCCCTCTTGTGGCAGCCATTTCAGTCTTGAGAAAAAGCCTCTGACTATCTGCACGATCAATGCCTCTCACCATCGTATACATCTCTATATGGTCAACTCTCATCTTCTGTCGCTCCAAGGAGAAAAGGCCAAGTTCACTCAATCTGTTTTGATAAGGCATGTTCTCCAAACCAGGCAACATACTTGTAAATCTCCTCTGCACTCTTTCTATGATTTCCACATCCTTCCTGTAGTGGGGAGACCAGAACTGAGCACAGGGTCCTATATAGCTGCAATATTACTTCTTGGCTCCTAAATTCATTTCCACGATTGATGAAGGCCAATACACACCGAATGCCTTCTTAATCACGGAGTCAACCTGCGCAGCAGCTTTGAGCGTCCTATGGACTTCGACCCCAAGATCCTTCTGATCTTCCACAGGGCCATAAATCATACCATTAATACTATATTCTGCCATCATATTAGACCGACCAAAATGAACTATTTCACACTTATCTGGATTGAACTCGATCTGCCACTTCTCAGCCCAGTTCTGCATCCTATCAATGTCCCACTGTAACCTCTGACAGGCCTCCACACTATTCACAACACCGCCAACATTTGTGTCATCAGCAAACTTAGTAATCCATTCCTCCACTTCCTCACCCAGGTCAATTATAAAAACTACGAAGAGTAAGGGTCCCAGAACAGATCCCTGAAACACACCACTGGTCACCATGCAGAATATGACCCGGCTACAACCACTCTTTGCCTTCTGTGGGCAAGCCAGCTCTGGATCCACAAAGCAATGTCCCCTTGGATCCCATGCCTCCTTACTTTATCAATAAGCCTTGCATGGGGTACCTTATCAAATGCCTCGCTGAAATCCATATACACTACATCTACTGTTCTTACTTCAGAAATGTATTTAGTCACAACCTCAAAAAATTCTAACACTAGGAACAGAAAAAGCAAAGCTGCCAGAACTGGCTCAAAATAAACAAATATCTCCTTGATCGCTGATACAATTCAGAAACAACTTGTTGTTTGGAAATAAAGATCCGAAATAAATACCTGAAACTGAATTATTCTTAAGTCAATTCCCCAAGAGTGTGAGAGCTTTCTGACAGTGTAAATACTGTGTACCGTTTCTTACAAATAATCCCGCCCACAACCCCACACATATCACATGTAACCATGGCAACACACAGAGTGCTGGGAGAACTCAGCAGGTTAGCTAGCATTTAAGGATGGGGGTAAGCAGTCGATGTTGTGGACCGTCCCTTCATCCGGACTGGACTGGAAAGGGGAAGAGGGCAGATGATTGACTGATTTGGAAGGTGCGGCTTGTTGCTCTGTGAGACTCGGTGCTCAGGGACTGCGAGCAAGCAGCTGCCTGTCCGGTCACATTCCACAGAACAGGGAGCGGCCGTTCCGCTGAAATCAAATCCAAACCGGTTCGACAAAACACTGTCATTCAAGTGTGAAGAAAGCTTAATATTGCATTTAACCCCTTCTTCTACAGGTAAGAGCAGTAGAACCAAAGGCACAATGTAAAGAACATTACTGGGCTCTCGAATGTCGACTACTATTTTCCATAGATGCTGCCTGGCTTGTAGAGTTCCTCCAGCATTTTGTGTCTGTTCATATGATGACCCCACCACTCCAGGGATCAGGCTGGTGAATATTCATTGCACTCTCTATAACAAATACTCTCTAATCTCTTTGTTCATCCTCTATGGAATTAATTTCAATCTTCTGTAGCCCTGTGTTGCCCCAAACACTCACCTCCCTCCCCTGTCACTATTTCCAACTTCCATCTCCCCCCTCACCTGGATCCACCTCTCACTCCCCAGCTCTTGCCCCATCCCCACCCCTCACCTCTTTTCTCTGACTATTTCCCATTCACTCTGTCCAGAGGGAGGGTCTCGGCCCGAAATGTTAACGGTCCATTTCCTTCCACCGATGCTGCCCGACCCACTGAGTTCCTCCGGCAGTTTGTTCTTTGAATGTCAAGCAACTGAAACTTTTTTACTAAGCTCCCAAGTGGAACCTTGGCAAATGCCTTGCTAAAATCCACGTAGGCAACATCCACTATCTTGTCTTTAATAAGAATGCTGAGACACGACCTACCAGGCACAACGCCATGCTGACCATCCTGGATCAGTCAATGTCTCTCCACATAGTCATATATCTGGTCCCTTAGAATAGCTTTCAATAACTTTCCCACTACTTACATCAGGATTCCCGGCCTCTCATTTGCTGGTTTATTTTTGGAGGTTTTCTGAAGCAGTGGAACAACATTTGCTATCTTCCAGTCTTGGGCTACCTCACGTGTCGCTACGGATGATTTAAATATCTCTGCTTGGGCCCTGCAATTTCTGCACTTGCCTCCACACCATCGTAGGGAGGACCTTGTCAAGTCATTGTCCCTAATGTGCTTTGAGACAGCAAATAACTCCTCCTCTCTAATCTGTGTAGGGTCCATCTATTACATCGAGTCATTTTGCAGTATGGCCGTCCCTGTCCATATGAGAAAAGTTAAAATCACCTACCATCACAAATTATATTTCTACAACAGTCTGCAATCTCTCAGCAAATCTGCTCCGCTAAATCCCACAGACTTTTGGTGATCTGTAACACAACCCCATTAATGTGGTTGTATCATTCTAATACCTCAGTTCTGCCCATAAAGCCTCAGCAAAGGAATTCTCCTGTCTTTCCTGACTGAGCACTGCCGGGACATTTTCCTTGAGTACCAATGCACCCCTCCCCCATTTGATTCCACATGCACATACACATTTAAAACAATGGAAATACAGAGCAGCCAGTCCTGCCCCTCCTGCAACCAAGTCTCACAAATGGCTAAAATGTCATAATTCCACATGTTGATTCATGCCCTGAGCACATCTGACTTTCCTTTAATACTTCGTACATTGAAACATGCGCAGCTCAGAACATTAGTCGCATCATGGTTAGTCTGCGATTCCTGACTTTGTCTGCTGTCCTAACAACATCTGTTTGAGAAGATTTCTTCTGCTCGCACTCAGTAGAAACCAGCCTGGAGAGTATTTGTAGCTGACAGAAATGATGTTGTTTCTCTTAATCCATTTGGACAGTAATTGTCTCGTTAACATGAACATGTCAGGACTCCCTACTCCCACTAAGTTCACAGCCGATCCCGACCAAAGCCGAGCCTTGTTCTAAGTGCTGATCGGTGTGCAGAATCATAGACAACACTTACCTCTGATGCTGTAACCGGCCGGCGTTCAGTGTGGTCCCAGCAAATCACAGTCCGACTTCCCCGGTGACCAACAATGGTCTTACAACGACGTTCACACTCTGTACGGAGAGTTGAGTCTGAGCTGCTGCTCCTGAGGCCACTCGGCTGTGATGTGTCTGCCGCTCATTTCAGATGGACAGGGCCGGGTGAGCCGGGGTAGAGCGGGACTGCCGCAGCCTGGTCACACCAACTCTCACCGGCTCAGGATGGGTCTGACAGCAGGATGGGGGCGGGAGTAGGATCAATGTAGCAACCCTTAAGAGGAAAACAAACAGGCTGCGTTAACCTTTCTGTCCGGATTTCCGTGTGGATTTCTCCTTTTTCTTTCATAGCAACCAGTGGGGCGGAGTTTCTCTGTTTAACTCAGCGAGTCCTGAGCTGCGAATTTGATCGAGCCCGGGTTCTGGGAAGGTCTGAGCTCCGCCCTTTATGTAAACAGGACTGCCCGGCGTAGGTTCGGACTCCCCAACCCTGGGAAACGCACACTGCTGAATGTGGCCAGGCATCAAGGGTTTACAGACTACACAAGGCTTGACTGTACCAATGATGCCCCCCTCCCTGGCACTCCAAACAATGCCTCGAAGCACACAACACAAGCCAGCCAGGAAAGCCACTACCCTCACAGCTGAGCATCCAATGTCTGCAACAGCAAAGTTAATGAGGACTCTGGCCAGAAAGCATCCAGACTGAGCTCACAGAAAGAGTGTACATATGTGCGTTGTTGCCTTCACAGCCATTGTCAACACTTCACTCATCCAGGCTGCTGTTCCCCCGTGCTTTAAATCATCCACCATCATCCCTGTATCAAGGAACTCTACACATTCAGAACAAAGTGACCTGCTGCCCAGTGGAGCTGTTGCCGATCAGCATTAAGTGCTTTGAATGGCTGATAATGGCAAGATCAAAAATTCCAATCCTGGTTCACTGGACACTCACCAGAATGCTTACCGACTGAGTCGCTAAGTGGCAGATGACGTTGCATCTGTCAATCCCTTTGGCCTGACATGCCTAACAAAGAGACAAACAAAAATGTTGTTTCTGGATTTCATTTCAGCATTCAACACTGCTGTCCCACAAACCTTGAACTAATTTCCACTGTTATGGTCTGGTCCAGAGCCCGCATTCCAGTTCTTGATCAGGTTCGCGGACTCCGGATCTTGTAACCGTCCCTCGTTTCACCCTGGAGCCCAATTAGTCACACGTGTGGATCACCTTGGCTTGCTTGGGCTCAAGGAGGTGCACCTGATGCCCATCGGCTGGCGGTATACTTAAGGGGCTCTGGGACTGAGTAGAGTTGGGGGGTTGTCAAGTTCATCCTGGCTTGGAGTATGCACCATTATAGAGGAGTTCTGCGAGTGAGTCTGGAAGTCACCCTGGATCGAGCTCCCTTCCTATCCCTTGCCTCTGTCGGGTAAGCCAGGCCGGACTGCCACTGCTCGGTGGAGGGCTCTGCCCCTTCCTATCCCTCACCTCTGATGGGTTGTGCCCTGTGATCTATCCAGGCCCCCACGTTCCTGCATAGAAGGTCCGGGCCCTGCCCAGGAGTTATGTGTCCTACCCAGAAGACTGCCCTTTCCTAACCCTCACCTTTGATGGGTTGTGCCCCTTGAACTGCCCAGGCCCCTGTGTTCCTGCCTGGAAGGCCCGGGACCTGCCCAGGAGCTATGCGGCCCACCCAGAGAACTCCAAGATCCTGCCTGAACCCCAGAATCACTTTGAACGCCACGTCCCTCACGCACACCACAGTCTCCACATCTTGTCTATCGTTTAGTTGTTCCCGTCCTGTCCCTGGAACTTCAGTGCCTGCATCCTGTATTTGGGTCCAGTCTCATGTCCCCTTATGACACCTACGCCTCTGTCTAAACATACCACTATGCAACTGGGTGGTGGACTTTCTAACCAACTGACGACAGACAGTCAGGGTGTACAACTGGTCCTCCCTTCCCATCATCGTCAACCTGTGAGACCCTCAGCCTTGTCATGAGACCATTGCTCTACACTCTGCTCACACACAGTTGCAAATCCAAACACCCGAACAAGGCCTACCCGTCATCAAGCACGTATCCACATAAAGCTGCTAGAACAGTACCATAATATTATCAAGGTGACACACCCTGGTCAGGGACTGTTCGACCCACTCACAATTGCCCATCAGGGAAGAGGCTACGTAACATCCACGCCAGGACAATCAGCCTCAAAACAATTATTTTCCCTAAACAGTAAACCTGATCAACACCTCCTCTCTCACCAACCCACCCCTCCATACCCTCACCACTAATTTAACATTCCCTATCAGTCAACATATGTCCAGATACTCCTGTGCCTAACATCACTTTATGAGCAGACGATCAATATCAGTCTCCATATGCCCACACACTGCTGTGCCTAACATCACTTTATGGACATACAATCAATGTTTTTTTAAAGCAATCATACTGTATGGATTGTGCTTTTTTATTATTATGCTCTCTATCATTTTGTTTTTTTTTCCTGTCCTGCTTCAGATCGAGAGTAACAATTATTTTGTTCTCCTATACACCTGTGTACTGGAATGATATTAAACAATCTTGAATCTTGAACCCTGGGGAAAATACCATGACCAACCACATTATCTAATCTCCCTCTTGACTTTATAAACTCCTACAATGTCACCTCCATTCTCCTCTGGAATGAAGATCCAGCTTGGCCAACCTCTCCCTATGAGTGGGCCCTCTAGTCCAGGCAACATCTTCAGCAATCTCTTCTGCACCGTCTCTAGATTGATAATATCTTTCCTACAATAGCATGAACACAACTATACATAATACTCTGTGCAGCCATAACAACTATTTACATGACTACAATATATTGCCCACAATCCAAAATGTGAAGGCCAGAATGATTAAAGACTTTATTTCCAGCCTCTATACTTGCATGTCCACTTTCAGTGCACAGTACACTTGTACTCCCAGGTCACTCTGTTCCACAGCACTCCATGCCCTCCCATTCACTATACCAGTCCCACCCTGGTCTGACTGTCCAAAATGCACCATCTTTTACTTGCCCACATGGAAAACTATTTGTCATTCCTCAGCCCAACTCCATAACAGACCCAAGGTCCCTTTGAAATTCAAAGTAACCTGTCACAATATAAGCAGACTCCCGAATATCGTGTCAAACCTGCTAACCATGCTACGTACATTCATATTCAAACCAATGGCATGAATAATGAATTATAAAGGTCTCAATTGTGACACACACATTCCGATAATCACAGGCCTCCACTCGCGAGATCCAAATTCAACCATCACCATCTGCTTCCTGTCATCGAGCCCGGTCTGAATCTACCTCTTCAGTTCCCAGTGAATCCCATATCACCTAATCTTACAGATCAGCTGCCATGTGGAATCTTGTTACAGACTTTACCAAAGTTCAGATGAACAACATCACTGTCCAACTTCACCCATCCCCGTAGTTACCTCTTCAAACATTTCCAGAATACTTGAGAGGTATGATGTCCCTCTGGGTGGTGTAGTTGGTGATTTCCCCATAACCAACGTCAAACCACCCGAGACTTCAGCTTCACTGCAGACTCAGTAAGTTCTGATCCCAGCTGCAGAATTACCAACTTCTATGCTGCAAGTTCCATATCTTCAGAATCACCAGACCAATATTACAGTTTAACCCACATACAGACTCCTCTGGGATGTTTTGGTGTTTGTAGAATTTATCTATCTGGACTGAAGCGTGCACACTGTCTGTTCTATATTCTCAGAGACTCCATCCCAATATTATAACCCACACACATACTCTCCTAGGACACTTTGGAATCAGCGATTTGCCGTGGTGTTCCTGTCATTTCCGATTCACAAACTAAGGAGGAACTGGAACCTAATGACCCTCTGCCTGGGCCAATGCTCAGGCTGGTTCACCGGTCTGCAGATTGTGAGAGGATGCGAATACACTTCAGCTTGTATCAGCAGCTAAACTGAGCACGTTTGATCAGTATATCATTGCTGTGAGGAATCTCACCCTGCACAATTGGCTGCCATGTTTCCCACAGTGTAGCAGGAACAAAGTGGTTTTAAAGAAAAATCACTAAATAGAAAACACTGAGAACTCAGTGCATCAGGACACATCTGTGAAAGGAGAAATGGTGGAAGACCCAATTTCAGAAATGGGACTGTCCAAGATCCTGCCCGATCAGCTGAGCAATTCCAGTATTTTCTCCTTACTTTACATTTCCTGCAAAAGTAGTTTTTTTTCTTCTACTTGAATGCACAGATATGAATTGGTTGCAAAACGTTTGGGGCACCCCAAACTGTTCAACAGATTTGTGTTAATGCCACCCCACTCCACCAATTTGTCAGTTTTCAGTTCCTTCTGACCCTGATGTAAACACATCTCACACAGTAAATACTCACAGCATTCTTTCCTCCCACTATCATTCTGTTACATTTGCTCCCGAGGCCACTGTCTCTACCCTGAGAGGTGGTGAACACAGAGCAATAAATTGTGCATCTCTTCTTACAGCTTTGGCTAGCTGTTACCCTGGAAATGGAGGAAGTGACTCACCAAAAATAAATGGAAAAGGAAACACTGGACCTCTAACATAATATATTGAGATTATTACAATAAAGATTAACACTGCAATATTTTTTAACGGTGGAACTAAAATTGACATGGCGGTGTTTACCCTGCCACGTGCTGTACTAATGTAACCGCAATTAACCAAAAAAATACACAATTCCTGGAAAACAGTGAGGTAAAACGTGAATGACAATAGGAAGTAGGTGCAGTAGTAGGCCATTCGGCCGATCTAGCCAGCACCGCCATTGACTGTGATCATGGCTGATCATACATAATCACTACCCCGTTCCTGCCCTCTCCCCATATCCCTTGACCCCGCTATCTTCCACTTTGCAATGAAGACAAAAGTTAGAGGAAAGATTGCTGATAGATATCATTGAGCTGATGGGATACAGTCTGGACAAGACTGAACAAGATGGGCAGGGAATGAGCAGAAAGAATCAGGTGGGAGAAGGGATCAAGAACAATCCCTGATGGTCCTCCAGCAAAACACAGGTACTGAATTAATAGTACATACTACTGTAGAAATGATTCTAAAATGACAACACTAGGACAAATAAGAACTGGCATCTACCCTTGCCCCTCACCAAATTTCATCAACACACCATAAAACGTATCCCATCCGGATACCTCACACCTTCGTACAGCTGCACTCTTCTTTTAGCTTCCAGAAACAGCAAAGAACTGAGGACACAGCTGAACACATCATGGAAACGAGCCTCCCCATGGACTCGCTCTATACTTCCCGCAGCCTCAGTAAGTCAGGCAACATAATCATCACTAATCAAATCTCAGTGAGATTTCTCAGGTCCTGTTGAATTTATTGCCAAGTGCACAAGTACGGGAAGGTACAGAGAGACACTGACTTGTGGCAGCATCACAGGCAAGTACATTCAGATAACACACGGAACACAAATTACACGATTCTCCGTCAGTAACAATATGTTTACGTCATCCTGCTAATAGGACCAGAAAAACAGGGGCTGAGCAGCGGCTCATCTCTGACGGTTCGGTTTGAAGGTCTCAAGAGCCCGGACCGACCCCGGCAGATTCTGCGAAGGAAGCGAGGCGAGGCCTGCAGTTCGGGGAAGTTCATCCCCTCCCCCTTCAGGATTCACCGACCACCCTGTGTTTCTCACTCCCTCCCCACCCCCACCTTTTATTCTCCAGTTCTCTTGTTTGAATTCGGGACCTCCCCGCTCCGGACCTGTTTCAATACTCACCGAAAGGAAATTGTCCCTGGCTCCCCGCCCCAGGGGGCGAGGGTGGGAACCCCCTCCCGATCCCAATCCCACCGCCGACCAGCTTCAACAAAGAACGAAAAACAACACCGCCCTTCCCGCACTGAGCATGCGCGATGTCGCCGGCGCGTCACCAGGTAAGGGGGCGGGGCCTCGGAACCTGCCTGTCCAGGTAGAGCCATTGTCTCAGATTGCTCCTGCCCCACCGAACTCATTTCTGCGTACCTTGACCCTGTCTTATCCCCCCTTGTTCAATCCCTTCCCATGTATTTTCGTGACACTTCTCACGAACTTTTGGATTTTATCAAAGATTTTAAGTTCCCTCGGCCCCACTGCTTTATTTTCACCATGGACGGTCAGTCCTCATATACCTCCATCCCCCACCAGGAAGGTCTCGAAGATTTCCGCTTCTTTTTGGATTCCAGACCTAACCTATTCCCCTCTACCACCAGTCTCCTCCGTCCAGCGGATTAGTTCTTACTCTCAATCATTTCTCCTTTGCCTCCTTCCACTTCTTCCAAACCAAGGGTGTAGCCATGGGCACCCGCACGGGTCCCAGTTATGCCTGCCTTTTTGTTGGCTTTGTGGAACAGCCCATGTTCCAAGTCTATACCGGTATCCATCCCCTTCTTTTCCTTCGCTGCATTGGCGCTGCCTCCTGCACGCATGCTGAGCTCGTTGACTTCATTAACTTTGCCTCCAACTTTCACCCTGCCCTCAAATTTATCTGGTCCATTTCCGACTCCTCCCTCCCCTTTCATTATCTTTCTGTCTCCATCTTTTGAGACGGCTTATCTACTATAAGCCTACAGACTCTCACAGCTACCTGGACTATTCCTCTTCCCACCCTGTCTCTTGCAAAAATGCAATCCCCTTCTCGCATTTCCACCGTCTCCGTCGCATCTGCTCTCAGGATGAGGCTTTACATTCCAGGACGAAGGAGATGTCTTCCTTTTTTAAACAAAGGGGCTTCCCTTCGTCCACCATCACCTCTGCTCTGAAACGCATCTCTCCCATTTCCAACTCCCATGCCCTCACCCCATCCGCTCGCCACCCCACTCGGGATAGGGTTCCCCTTGTCCTCACCTACCACCCCACCAGCCTCCAGGTCCAACGTATAATTCTCCGTATCTTCCGCCACCTCCAATGGGATCCCACTACCAAACACATCTTTACACCCTCCCCCCTCTTTCTGCTTTCCGCAGAGATCGCTCCCGACGCGACTCCCTTGTCCATTCATTCCCACCGATCTCCCTCCTGGCACTTATCCTTGCAAGCGGAACAACTTGGAAAGATCCGAGATGGCGGCGCGACGCAGCTTGCAGTGGCCACTCCGGAGCTGATTATCTGTTATTTGTGAAGTGGGGTGCCGTGCGCCATCATAATCGATTGAAAACGGACGTGGAAGTACGGAGAAACACCGGGAAATCCCAGGAAGTTCTTCTTCGTTGTTGCTGTTGCTGTGAGGTCCAACACTCTGTTGGGAAGAACAGGCCCCCAGTCCACGGGGTCGCATTGGCGGGGCCGTCTTGATACACTCGGCAGAGGATGGTGCTCGGAGAAGCTGTGCCGGAGGGGATGGTCTTTGGCTCGGAGGTTCGACGGACTCGGCGCATTCGGTGTGTGCTGCGTCTGCGAGGCTGAGTCGGGCGGCGCCGTGGAAGTCCATAGCAGGGGTATTCCCTTCTGCCGCCGGCGTGGGATGGCGAGTCTGTCGGGACACTGTGGAAACTGTGTGGTGATTTCTTTTGAATTTACAGTCCTTTAACATCTTGGACTATTTTTACTGTGCCCATAGTCTGTTTTTTTTAATCAATTATGCTATTGTTTGCACTGTTGTAACTATGTGGTTTTGTGCAGGTCTTGTAGCTTTAGATTTTGGTCTTGTTTTGTCTGGTGGATTTGGAGCTCCTTTCCGGGGAACGCGCTAAGATGGTAGCCTGATATTAATACGCAGCAGCCTCTCCAGACTCTGGATTGGGGATTGCCAAACGTTAAGTGGATTTTCTGGTGTACTCTGTTTTGTCGTGTGCTTTTGTGATATAATTCTGGAGAACATTGTCTCATTTTTTAACTCATTGCATTTGTGGTTTCTAAATGACAATAAACAATCTGAATCTGAAGTGTGTTACGAAGGTGAAGCAACTCTGAGGGGCCGAAGGGTACAAAGTCGCCACCTCCTTTTGGAGAATCGCAAGATCGCTATTAATTCGAGTCTGGGACCCAGGAAATGAGAGAGGGACACTCAGAATACACAGGGTTTGGAATGTGTCCTGGCCTCAGCGAGACAAAGCCACGGATACCGGCCATTGTCTCTGGGAGACGGAATTGTGTATTGAGTGCTGTACTATTCATTGAAGCCCTCAGGGGATGACCAGAGTGGGCTGGTTGAGGGATTGCATCATCCCAACCTCAATGACATCTGAGACCCCGTGAGTGAGGATAAAAGAGGGTCTGGGGAGCAACCCCTTTAGACGCACCAGGAGAAACGCTAGGAATCCCGTGACAGCCTTTAATAGCGACAGTCGGTGGGGCTCGTGTGCGTCCTTTCCCTTGCCTGGGATTGGCGGCCTCACCACGGAAGAACGGCTTAGCTAAAGGAGAAGCCACAAATGAACGGCCACCCCCCAACGAGACTCCCGACGGATCGAAATCATAAAGGTTGGAAACCCGTAGCGGTAACTATTCCATTCTATTCTTATTTCTCTCTCTCTCCAACAAAGTGCAACACAGCGACAACCAAAAGACGACAGCTTGTGGAACTGCAGTGAATTGTATATTTCCATTGGACAATTCGTTATCCCCGGGACAACGATAGAGCTTATTTCTTATTGATTATTAATATACCCGCACTTTTAGATTTAGTATTGACGACGTATATTATCTGTATATTTGCATTGATATTATTTTTGTGTATTTTTACTAATAAATACTGTTAAAAATAGTATCGTCAGACTTCAACAGACATCTCTATCTTTGCTGGTAAGTGACCCAGTTACGGGGTTCGTAACAAGTGCTACACCTGCCCTTACACTTCCTCCCTCACCACCACTCAGGGCCCCAGACAGTCCTTCCAGGTGAGGCGACACTTCACCTGTGAGTCGGCCGGTGTGGTATACTGCGTCTGGTGCTCCCGGTGTGGCCTTTTATATATTGTCGAGACCTGACGCAGACTGGGAGACCGTTTCGTCCGCCAGAAAAAGCAGGATCTCCCAGAGGCCACACATTTTAATTCCACGTCCCATTCCCATTCTGATATGTCTATCCACGGCCTCCTCTACTGTCAAGATGAAGCCACACTCAGGTTGGGGGAACAACACTTTATATACCGGCTGGGTAGCCTCCAACCTGATGGCATGAACATTGACTTCCCTAACTTCCATTAATGCCCCTCCTCCCCTTCTTACCCCATCCCTGACATATTTAGTTGTTTGTTTTTTCTTCTCTCTGCCCGTCACTCTGCCTGTTCTCCATCTCCCTCTGGTGCTCCCCTCCCTCTTTCTTTCTCCTGAGGCCCCCGTCCCCTGATCCTTTCCCATCTCCAGCTCTGTATGCCTTTCGCCGATCACCTTTCCAGCTCTCAGCTTCATCCCACCCCCTCCGGTCTTCTCCTATCATTTCACATTTCCCTCTCCCCCCACTACTCTCAAATCTCTTACTCTCAGTCAGTCCTGACGAAGGGTCTCGGCCCGAAACGTCGACAGAGCTTCTCCCTGTAGATGCTGCCTGGCCTGCTGTGTTCCACCAGTGTTGTGTGTGTGTTGTCTGGAGAAGGGAAGGTCTGATTGGGGAAAGAGGTAAAAAGCTGGAGAACAACACACACAAAATGCTGGTGGACGTCCTGACGAAGGGTCTCGGCCCGAAACGTCGACGGAGCTTCTCCCTGTAGATGCTGCCTGGCCTGCTGTGTTCCGCCGGCATTTTGTGTGTGCTGCAGATGCTGTGGATCCGCGGTAAAACGGGATCACGTGACGGGTGGAGGGTCTCCCACGTGACCCGGTGACTCCACTCCTCGCCCCTCACACTCTGCCCGACCTCCCCACCGCATCTCCCACATTATCCCATATTTACACCGGGTACATGTTTAACATTTCCCCTCCGTATATTACCGTCCCATCCCTCCACCTCCCTGGGTTAGGGGCTACGGGTTCGAATCCCATTCCGATCCGACTAACATTTTAGATCCAAAACAGGATTGTGCAGGTTTCATGTAAATCAGTCGATGTTTATAAACACTAATTTGTATTCACATTCCTCCGGCCTCACTGGACAGGAACACTGAAACATCAAGTGAGAAACAGCAGTAGGTGGCCATTTAGCCCCTCTAACTATCAACAAGATGGCGGCTGCTCTCCCATCTCAGACACATGTTTCTGTCCGATCCTAATTTCCTCAATCCCTTCGGTCTCCACACATAAGTCAGCCTCTGTTTTACGTGGGGACGATCACCGAGTCTTCAACAACCTCTGTGGTGGGGATTTACAGACATTCACCACCCTCGGAATGGAGACATTTCCCCTCATCTCAGTCCCGGACAGAGCACTCCTTTTTTCAGAGACTGTGATCACTGGTTCAGCCGGTAAGGATGTTGTGCATTTCAATGTGTCTCAATCCTCGATTCTCTGAATGAAAGGGTTATCACATTTGATCTTTCTTCATATGATGACCCCACCACTCCAGGGATCAGTCAGGTGAATCTTCATTGCACTCTCTCTAACAAATACTCTCTAACCTCTTTGTTAATCCTCTATGGAATTTCCATATTCTTAAAGTGCGTAACACCAGGCTGAAGGACGGCTTCCTGTCTGCAGTTATAAGCCAAATGAATGATAAAATGGACTGGACCTCACAATGTAACTCGACGTGACCCTACGCCATATGTCTATCTGCACTGCACTTTCTCTGCAGCCACAATGCTTTGTTACAGTTATTGTTTTGTTGTATATCAGCTCGATGTACCGTCGTAATGTAACGATCTGTGTGGATGGTACACCAGGCAAGATTTTCACTGTAGCTCAGTACGTGATGATAATAAACAAATTCCCATTTTAACTGTGTGGAAATATTAGACAGACTGAACCTCTGCTCTGGAACCTCAAAAGGAAACTGAACTGTTGTCATTTCTGTGGAAAGCAAATATCTGGAAAAGGCTTCAATCTCACATTGCGATCTGCGGTAACTGGGATCAGGTGACCGGTGGTGGGTCTCCCATATCAATATCAGAATGAGGTTTAATAGCACCGGCATATGCCATGAAATTCGTTGTTAATTGTTAAATCTTAACAAAAGATTTTAACAATTGTGATTTAAAATGAGAATATATATAGTACAAAAGTAGAAAAAATAAAAATGTCGTAAACTATTTTAATTGTGTGGAACTATTTGACTGACTGGGTTGTTGCTTTGTAAATTCTGAAGTGAAGCTGAATTAAACTTTACACATTTATAAGAAGCTCAGAGAACTACAAATGGCTAAATTCTCACATAAATGGGTCAGATACCCAGAAACATTGGCAGCACTTCAGCACGTCGAAAGAGTGAATGAAACATGCAGAAAATATTACAGAAAAAAAAAACATTGCCCACCCTCAATGAGAGGACGTGACAGATCCGGATCTCACTGCCTTGTCTGAAGGGGCAAAAGGTGAAGCTACACGTACACGTAGAGCAGTGACCCGCAGATGCTGCAGATCTGCAGACAAACGTGAACAGGAAAAGGGTTCAGGCCCACCTGAAACGGTGACTCTGCTCCTCTCACCTCACACGCTTCCCGACCCATCCGCCGCAGTCCCCACATTATTCCATATTTAGACCAGATACATGTCTACTTTTCCACACCATATCTACACCGATCCCTTTCCCTCCACCCCCGGTCACAAAATCACGGGCTCGTTTCCCATCCCGTTCGTAAACATAATTCAAGACCAAACAGGAAGTGTTCACGTTTCATTTAAATCAGTTCTGTGTTTATCTACACTAATTTCTATTCACATTCCTCCGGCTTCAGTGGACAGGAACACTGAAACGTCAAGTGAGAAACAGCAGGGGGTGGCCATTCAACCCCTCTAACCATCAACAAATGGCGGCTGTTCTCGCATCTCAGCCACGTTTCTGTGCAATCTTCATTTCCTCGATCCCTTCGGTCTCCACACATCTCTAGGCCTCTTTTCTACGCGAGAACGATCACTGTGTCTTCACCGCCCTCTGTGAAAGGTATTTAGAGACATTCACTACCCTCGGAATGGAGACATTTCCCCTCATCACAGTCCCGGACAGTCCACCCCTTTTTTCAGAGACTGGGATCCCTGGTTGAACCGGTAATGATGTTGTGCATTTCAGTGTGTTCACCTCTCAGTCCTCGATTCTCTAAAAGAAAGGGTTATCACATTTGATCTTTATTCATATGATGAGCCCAGCACCCCAGGGATCAGTCTGGTGAATCTTCATTGAACTCTCTCTAACAAATACTCTCTAACTTCTTTGTTAATCTTCTGTGGAATTAACTTCCATCTTCTGCAGCCCCATGTTGCCCCAAACACTCACCTCCCACCCCTGTCACTATTTCCACCTTCCCACCTCCCCCTCACCTGGATCCACCTCTCACTCCCCAGCTCTTGCCCCATCCCCACCCCTCACCTCTTTTCTCTGAATATTTCCCGTCCACTCTCAGTCCAGAGGGAGGGTCTCGGCCCGAAATGTTGACGGTCCATTTCCCTCCACAGATGCTGCCCGACCCGTTGAGTTCCTCCGGCAGTTTGTTCTTTGGTCTGTATAACCCGTGTTAGTATGGGGAGCGGGATTTTACACCATATTCCAGGTACAATCCCAACAAAACACAAATAATTGTCACTTTGCCCGGACCATTGGCCCCGCTTGCAGGGCAACAGTCTGCCGGTGTTTGCCCCCAATGTGGTGAATCCCTCTGCTCGACACCACCGTGGGCCCAGACATTTCCACAGATGAGCCCCTCCTGTCCCCACCGGGACAAACATCCTGTCCGCCCCCTCTCTCACCATCTTCACCCTTTCAATAAAAACCCACCCCGGGGAACCGGCATCAAACCGACGGGCCGAGCGGTTTCCTCCTACCTCTCAGCGATACATCAGACTCCGGCCGCAGGAGACGCTTCACAAACGCCCCAACTTCCCTCGGAGGGAAATGGAAATAAATCAGAAAGCGGACATTTACTTTGAGGTTTTCTCCGCTCTGAGGAGGCGGTCGGCGCTTGAGCGGGAGACGAACTGAGCGGGGTAACGCCCACTCGGCTTGTCCGCCTTCGCGACTGGTTGTAAACAGTGATTGACATCGCTTAGCACCAATAGGAATAGCGTAGCTCCTGAATCCTCTGTTGACAGCGGTGGGGGAGGGGCTGGTCACGTGCTTATTAGCCCAGCCGTTAAACCGATAAAGCTCGAGCACAGCAGCGCGTGGGTGACGTAAGACACCGCGCACGTGAGGGCAAATCCCGGTGTGGGGAGCCCATGTGTGACGTCATGCGCGTGCGGGGAGGAGCTGTGTGACGTCACCTGTGGGAGAGCGCTGGCATTTAAAAGCACCTTAATGGTCTTTTCAGTGGGACAACAACATTAATCACGGGTTTCATCACTGAATCCAGTGTTGTGGGATGTAAAGTCCCCTGTTATGTGTCCGACTGTGCCGTGTTGTTGGTGGAGTGGGCAGCGTGGTGTTTGTCTCGATTCGGGTCACAACACCAGAACTGCCAGCGGAGTCCACACACAGTGTATTAGTCAACAGAATACACTGTGTGTATTCTCAAGTGAGGAGTCTGTGTGGAGATGCAGCTTCCCTGGAGGTGGACGAAAGAGGACACACCAACAGGAGGAACCAGCTGCGGGAAGACATGATTTTTCAGGTCTGATGATGAGCTGAATGTACCAAAACCTTCAGACTGAATCAGAAAACCATTCTGAGGGTATTTGAAATGTCTGAATCAAGGAGATGTGATCCTATGTCTCCATCAGACCCTCAGTGAGATGGTTCCAGTTATAACGTGCAGGGATGAAAGCACAGTGTTTGGGGTCTGATTTAATCACTGATTCTGACACAGTGAGAGGGTTAGTTTTGCTGTAAGGAAGCAACATTAGTGCAAGAAGACACAGGAACTTCATCAGTTGCCAGTTGTTTAGCAGAAGTGACCAATCTCTATGCTACTTTGACAGAAACAGATATTCCCAGAGGTGAGAAAGGGGTGCAGTCTGGTTTATTTGAGGTTGGAGAGGGGTGTGGAGTTTTGAAATCAATGCCTCGTGGTGCCACCATTGTTAATTTACCATGTCCGGAGCGGTGGATCACACAGCACGGAAACAGGCCTTTGGCCGGCCATACCTGTCCTGACCATCCACTCACTGTCTACACTGGTCCCATTTATCAGCACTTGGTTCACAGCCGACTGTATCTCGGCAGTTTCAATGCTCATCCTCTTCGTAAATGTTGTGAAGCGACCTGCCTCCACCACCACCTCGGGCAGTGAGTTCCAGATTTCAGCTACCCTGGTGACACCGGCTCCTCCGCTGTTGTGCGGGGTAGGGTTGTTTCCTTTGGGGGGGGGGGGGGGCTCGATGTTATTGTTCCCTTTTGTCCAGAGGGGTGGGGTTTGTAGATTGATGATCGGGATGCCGTTCTTTTTTTAAGCTGGGGTTGGGGGTGGGAGTTTGATTTTTCTCTCTAAACGACTTTCATGCTCTTTCTTTGTTTTTTGGCTCTCTGGAGCAGGAAAAAAAACTCAGCGTGTGTCGGGGTGATGACTTCTTCTCTATACGCTGCCTCGTTATTATTTGGGGTTCGGCCGATCAATGTAGTGCCGTCAGCAAATCTAATTAGCAGATTGGAACCCGCCACTGCAGCCCCACAGTGCACTATGTAGTGATTGCAAAGCTACCAAATTGCATGTGAATAGCCTCCCCTCCCCCAACTCCACTCTTTCTGCCTCACCAGCAGACTGGGACATCTCACATCTCGCTCCCTCCGGCAGGACATTAAACTGGGAACAACTGTGGTCAGGGACTGATCTCTGCTGTACTCCAAACGCTACCCGCTTCCAGTCTGAAAACGACCCACTCATCCAGCCACACACTACCGGCAGTTTATCGATCTCCAACGAAAAAGCCTAATCACCTTCTCCCGATGTTCAATACCATTGCCGACTGAGTTTACCAGCGTCAAATGCCGGGAGGGACATAATAATCAGAAAGTCTCTAGTCACAGCCGTGTAAATAAAATGTGATCTCAGTGGGTGTGTGGCGCATGCTCAGAACGCGAAGGAGACAGACAGACTGAGCCACGTCACAGACTGATGAAGGGGAGGAATGATTCATTTTGATACAGAGAGGGAAGCAGAGAGTTTGATGCTGTGCCTGATGCCGGAACTGTGGCCAGTTTAAAGATGAAATCTTGTTCCTCTAAATTGTTTAGTGATGTGACAGTGTTTTAATCAGAAGGCATCATGGAAACTAAAATTATTTCAGTTGAAATGTTGTCCGTCACCCACTGACTTACTTTGTAAATGTTTAGCAGTGTAGGAAGTCAAAGGATTTGTGTATGGGAATCACAAACACAACAGCTTGTTAGTTCCGCTGTATCTGTCAGTTCACCAGTGCTTGAATGCCGCCGATGCTTGGATGTGGAGGCGGAGATGCTGGAGAAGATAACGACCCACAAGCTACAAGCTACAAGGAGAGCTCGAACACATGTCCATGTCCGTGATCTGATTGGATACATCGCCATGACGTCGCTAGCAGTGTGACGTCATTCACTGGCTCTCATTTTGGAAGGGATTCAGTCGGCCATCGCAGATACACCAGCAGCTTCTCTCTGGGAAGTGGCCGTTCACTTGCTCCGTGTGTGGGAAGAGACTCATTCAGTGAACCCACCTTGTGATGCTCCGGTGAGTTCACAATAAATAGAGGCCACATTTCTGTCCGGAGTGAGCAAAGAGTTTTACTCAATCATCCCAGCTGCTGCAACACCAGCAACTTCACATCAGGGAGGAAGTTCAAATCAGCTCCGTGTTAAATGTTTAACCATCACGGTGACTGAAGGCAGCTGCAGGTTCATGAGGGA